>NW_023144628.1:8732451-8848605 GCF_012932325.1 Thrips palmi
TGCCGGTGTGAGTCGCGTGGACCACCAGTGTGCTTACGCCCCGCGAGCCGCGACCCGCCACCGCGACCCGCGAGGCCGGAGTACGACCCGTGTGCGTGCGTGTGTGTGTGCGTGTGACAGTGCGTTCGAGTGTGCCACTGTGCCAGTGGCGGGTTGGGCTGACCGCTCGCGATTGTTTCGGCGGTGCCGTTGACGCGTCTGCGATGACAGCGCTTGCAGAGCTGCCCCTCCCCGGGTCCTCCCTGTGACGGCGATCCGCAGCGCGCCCCGCAGTAACCGCCAGCAGCCAAGCAGCACCGCGAAGCAGGCGAAGCACCGCGACAACAAGGATCTCTGCTCGGCCAAACGACCAGGTAAGCACGCTGAGTCAACAAGGACTGTACACAGTGCGCGCCATTGCCATTCGCAGCCATTCCAGCGAAATGATGATGACTGTGTCAAGCCCGGCCCGTCCGGCGTTTGCCCCGCCTGTTAATAGGTTTCGATCGGAGCCTAAATAACGACCGTTAGCGGCCCGCGGCCCGAAACGCGCCGGGACTGTACACGGACCGGCAGGGACCAGGGTCTGGTTTGGCGCGCGAGAGTGAACCCTCCGCACCGCGCCGCGCCGCGCGGAGTGAAGTGAACGCACCCAAGGTGACCGGGATTTTGGGCGGCGCGCCATCGTCGGCCGGCCAGTTGAAGCGGCCGGGACTTTGCTCTGACCACGTCCGACCCGACCCGACCGGTGTGTCTGACCGGTGTCTGCCTGACGCGGGCGCATTCTCTGGTTCTCACGGCCTGTCTGCCTGCTGCCTGCCTGCCCGGGCTGCCGGCCGAGTTCGCGCGCGCACAGCGTAATATGCGCGCGAATAACACTCACACACACACACACACGCACACGCACACACACGCACACACACGCACCGGCAGGGCAGTGACCGACCACGATTGACCGGGCGGGCTGGAACGGAACGCACCCACCCACCCACCCACCAGCAGCGACTGCGTGGACTGCGTCGCCGAGTGGCTGGCAGTGGCTGGCAGTGGCTGGCCGGCCACCGACGTCAAAAGCGCGGCGTGTGCGATAGCCTCGCAGCCTTCTGCCCCTACTTTCCGCGGAGCCTCCTCCTCACCTCCGCCTCACCTTCGCGCCGAGTTATCGCGCCGTTCGGCCGTTCGGCGCCGGCCGTGCTTCGCTGCTTCGCCCGCTTCGCCGTGCTTGTGGCGTGGCGGCCTGGGGACTCATTCGGAAGAGTCGCGCTGCCGTCTCTGCCGCACGCGTGGGGGGCGTCGCGAAAGGGCCAGAGAGAGACAGCGACGATGCTTCCGGAGCGGAGTGCTTGCCTGTGGGTTGCCTGTGGCTGGCCCCGTGGGCTGGCCTGTGGCGGGAACGTCGCGGAGACAAAGGCAACGCTGTCTTGTCAGCCGCTGCACCTGAGGGCTCCGAGCGGCGGCCGGACGGACACGACGGACACCTAGCAGACTGATTCCGAGAGTCGTTTTCGTTCGCGCCGTCTCGCTCGCACTCAGGCGGCGTCCCGTGGGGGCGCGAGAGAGACCGGGCGGCGGGAACGACTCTCAGTCTGCTCGGTCGACAGCGCGTGGAAAGCACGGCCTGCTCACACTGTGCAGCACTTTGCTCAAAGCCCCCGGAAGTGCCGGGCTGGGCGTCGTCCTGGACAGGCATCGCGGCGGGCAGGACGCCGCAGGCCCCAGCTGTTCGGGACGCACTGCTGGCCGGGCCGGCGGAGTCCGGCGTTGGCCGCCACCTGTGGCTGCTCGCCCAGCTCGCCCAGCGCGGCCGAGACGCTCACGGCTTTTCTTTCCTTTTCCTTTCTTTCCTCCCCTTATCTTTCCTCTCCTCTTCGTTCTCGGTCCACCACACATCTGCTTTCCTCGCTGCTCCTCGATCTGGGCGAGGCAAGGCCACGGTTTGACGCCCTTACTAAATGCGCGGCGCGCGGCCTGGCTGAGGCCTGGGCCGTGTACACTGTACACGCGTGTGTCGCCGAGGGGGGCCGTCCGCGAGGCACTGGCAGGGACCGCCACCAAACGGCCTGCAGTTGGGGTCGCCTCGTCCTGGCTTCGTTTCGTTTATTGGGGCACGAGTGCAGGGCGTGCAGGGCGTGCAGGGCGCCACCCCGTTCGCACCTCGGCGCTAACCGCCACTCGCTCTCGCTCTGTCCGCGGGCCGGGCCTGGCCGGGCCGAGGCGCGGTGAGGCGCGGCGGGTCGGCGCGAGGCTACTCACGGCCATGCATCGACCGCTTGTTTCCCGCAGTGTACACACACACTCACACACTGTTTGCGTTTTCAATTTGCTGGCCGCGCCGCGCCTCCCGGA
This sequence comes from Thrips palmi, assembly GCF_012932325.1. Lineage (NCBI taxonomy): Eukaryota > Metazoa > Arthropoda > Insecta > Thysanoptera > Thripidae > Thrips > Thrips palmi. The sequence continues at coordinate 8,734,777 of NW_023144628.1, forward strand.
GCGTCTTCATCGCACCCTGTTGCGGGTACACTGGCGCAAAAGAACGCGGACGGGGGGTCGGCGGTGCCAAGTCGCCTTGCAAAGTTATAAAGTTACAATCTAAGGGACGCCGCCCGCGTGCGCTTAATTTTTTTTACAGCCGGCTTCGGTGCGCCAGCGCCTCTCCGAGTTGTCGATGGATGAGAAGAAAAGTACAGTCGTCGGGGAGTTGAACCCGAGCCAGATACAGCTCGCGCGGCGTCGTAACCAACTGAGCTACGGAGAGAGCTCGTCGGACGAGTGTCATACCGGCCGTAATGCCCATGATAATGCCCTGTGTTAACACAACCCACGACAAACTGCCAGCTACCATTGGCTTGCGGCAGGCCCTCCCCATGGAACTGCTCTATCACTGCACACACCGGTTTCTCATAACGTCGAACAACGCACGGAAAAAAATCCGTGGTCGTGGCGACCGAATCTCGATCGCCACGACCATCTTCTTCGATAGCTTGGGGGACTACCGGATTTCTGATCGTGAGAACCATGTCACCGAGCTGAAACAAGCTGGCCATCAGAACGACTGTGTTGATTGTGACAACCAAGAATAAGGTATCCTAGAACCGTCGTCCATCAGTTGCAGGGAAGGTATGATTTTAGGGCCTCTTCGAGACGACTAGAAAGTTGGTTGAGAGAACCAACTCATCTGACACTTAAGCCGATATCTCGTTCGTGGGGAATTTCTATGCAACGCTCAGCAGACTCGGTTTCAACTTGGTCTGTGGTCCTCGCAAATGTAGTGTTTCTTACACTGTGATCCGAAACTGGCATCACAATCAAAAATGAATGAGACGGCACAGCGAAGACGCCGCACCGTCGTCCTCTGCCCGAGTGAGCAGAAGACAAGTGATTGGGGATCATGCCTGAACCTAACCTAATGACCGAACGTAGACGCCAGCGAGAGGCAACATGAAAATGCGTTCTTCTCGACTTCAGTGTAATATTTTGTTCAGAACTTTCAGCTGACGGCTAGAGAACATATTTACCGAGGCAACAGACAACATTATTTGCGAAAATTATTTACTTGAGTAACATAAATCGGAAATACTAATAGGCGAACGGGCACGCCGTCACCAAGCGGCAGGTCCGTGAAACCTCGACTCTCAGAACCGAAGTTCCTTGAGCAGAGCGGTCGGTAGTGACGATTGGCTCGGGCCGACCAAGTGGGTTGTAAGAGGATAAATACGCTGGTTGGTTGTCAGAATCAAGCCGTTCGATGCCCACAATCACTGTAACGACAACTGAGTACATCCGATCGTGACGACCAACGGCTTTTTTTCCGTGCGCGACACAGTACAGTCTACCCGAGTCATCGCGCGTTGTCGTCGACAATCTTGCAGAGGACTGTACTGTATGGCACTATGCACGCGGAGAAACGGCCCGACTCGTCGCCTTGGCAAATCATGAGCCACTTTAATTTACGATCAATTTCGGAGCGCGCGGGCAGCGCGGCGGTCGTGCGCTCTTTTTGCCGAGCGCGGCGTATTTTAATACCGTTTTGAGCCGAGGCAGTATACTCGTTAGTGGACCGCGGCCGGGGAAAGTGCTGCCAACGTCGCGCGCTCAAATTGTTTTGCATCTGTTTTACCGACAGCTTTGTCTCGAGGTGAGTTAGTGCTGCCAACGTCGCGCGCTCAAATTGTTTTGCATCTGTTTTACCGACAGCTTTGTCTCGAGGCGAGTTAGTGCTGCCAACGTCGCGCGCTCAAATTGTTTCGCATCTGTTTTTACCGACAGTTTTGTCTGAAAGTGAAGTAGTGCTGCCAACGTGGCGCGGTGAAATGGTTTTTTGCTTGGACGGCTTTCCGCCAAGTCCCCCTCCCCGCGGCGTTTCACGGCCACCCTGCGTCACCAGACAATTTCCCTTACGCCCCCCGAGTTGGCAGCAGGGCACCCCTCGCTTCAGTCACGGTTTTGTCTAAATTTATTCTCGGCCCATTATTTTTTTTTTTTTCAAGTTCAGCTTTCTGTTGGAAATAAAACATTTGCCGCATCAGCTGACGTCGCCCCGGGCGTGGCGGCCGGCCAGGCAACCCCTCCCCCGTTTACTCTCGTCGCAGTCGGAAGAGACTTTCAGCGACGCGACCAAAGAGAAGCATCCGTCTTCCGAGGAATTCGGTTTACTTTGTGTGCAGCAGGGAGACTCGTCGTCATTTTCCCCGGCAGCTCTCTGGCTTTGCCCGCGAGAACTCCAGGCGGGGAGCGCGCAAATTTTCCCCGGCGGTAAATCTGTGAGGGGAAAATCGATTCGAAATTTCATCATCGTGGCTTTGTCCGGTCAATGATTTGCGCACTTTTCCCGACGTCGGACTGCGAAGTCATTGCGAAGTCGCTGCTGGACGGGCAGTGCTGTGGTTCCCTCGCCACGCTTCGGGTGCTTCGGGTGCTTCGGGTGCTTCGGGTGCTTCGGGTGCTTCGGGTGCTTCGGGTGCTTCGGGTGCTTCGGGTGCTTCGGGTGCTTCGGGTGCTTCGGGTGCTTCGGATGCTTCGGGTGCTTCGGGTGCTTCGGGTGCTTCGGGTGCTTCGGGTGCTTCGGGTGCTTCGGGTGCTTCGGGTGCTTCGGGTGCTTCGGGTGCTTCGGGTGCTTCGGGTGCTTCGGATGCTTCGGGTGCTTCGGGTGCTTCGGGTGCTTCGGGTGCTTAGGACAGCCGTCCGAAGGCGTCGCGGTCTATCGCTGGCCGACAGACCGATTCCGAGGGTCGTTTTCGTCGCTCTGTCTCTCTCTCGCCTATGCGGGACGCCACATGAGTGCGAGAGAGACAGTGACGAAAACGCCTCTCAGTCTGCAGGCGGACTGCCGATAGCGCGTCGCCAGATAACCGCAGTGCAGCGGCTTTCCGCCACGTGGGTCGGCCCAGCCTCGCCTGGCCCAGCCTCGCCTGGCCAAGCCCAGCCCTTCCGCCCGGTGTCAATCTCGACCGGACGCGCCGAGGGGTTCTGGCTCGCGATTTCCGGGTTTGGCGCTTTCGGGGTTCTGGCTCGCGATTTCCGGGTTTGGCGCTTTCGGGGTTCTGGCTCGCGCTTTCCGGGTTTGGCGCTTTCGGGGTTCTGGCTCGCGCTTTCCGGGTTTGGCGCTTTCGGGGTTCTGGCTCGCGCTTTCCGGGTTTGGCGCTTTCGGGGTTCTGGCTCGCGCTTTCCGGGTTTGGCGCTTTCGGGGTTCTGGCTCGCGCTTCCGGGTGGGGACACCTACCGAAGTTCCGCCCTCTCGGCGGCCACAGGACCGCGTCGAATGGCAAGGATTTGGGCCTAGCGGGACGGCAAGCCGAACAAGCGGGGCGGCGTGGCGGTCTTGGCGGCCTCTCGCCCGGCACACTGTGAGAAAAAAGTACGGAAAAAGTACGGAACATGTCTGGTCAATAATTTGCCTGGACCGTCCGCACTTGCCAACTACGGAACGTTCCGTACTTTTTTTCCGTACCATTTACATGGGTTCATATGGAGCAAGTACGGCGAACGTTCCGTACTTTTCTCCGTACCTCCGTACTATATTTTTCTGTACCATTTCCGTACAAAAGTACGGAATTTTTTTACAGTGCAGGGAGCTCCAATCTGCGATTGGCCGGAACGGCTCGCCTATTGCCTCGCCTCGCCTTGCCGACGCCAACAGGCGAGGCGACGTCGCCGTGACGCGGCCGGAGCGTCGCCCTGACGTCACGCGGTGGCCGGGCAGCCGGCACGTTGCAGTGTGACGGCGTGACGGTGTGACGGTGTGACGGTCCGAGCGTATTTCGAGGCTTGGCACCACCACTTGCAGTGCTGCGCCACGCTGCGCCGCGTCACCGCGGGGCTCACTACGCCCAGGCCATGGCGCCGCCACTCGGGCGGGGACGCACTCTCACACGCGGAAAAAAAAAGTATCCTCCCCGTGTTTGAACCCGTGACCTTCTCGTTTCCCCCGGTGCCGCGTGCCGCTTTCGGCCGGACAAAGCGCCTGCAGCGTAGGCCAGCCCGCGCTGCACCCCCGCGCGCCACGCCGGCAGCGTTGCCTACCCTCCATTGCCATTACCATTAGAGGCCCAACCTCGTGTGTGTGTGTGTGTGTGTGTGCGTGCGTGCGTGCGCGTGTGTGTGTGCGCGCGCCCGCATGCGGCCCTCGCATTCAATTGGAGCCGCGCTGCCCAAGGATTAATCAATGAGTGGCGAAGGCGAGTCCACTTGAGGGACTCGTCGTGGCACTGCATGCCGTCCTGGCTCCACCGCCCTGGTTCCGCCTTGCCGGGCCAGAAGACCGGTGGAGGCGGTCAAAATTTCCGACGCGTTTTGAGTTCCAGAGTCTCTAAATGGCGGCGGTGGCTCGAACCGAACGTGTGACCGCACCAATGGGTTGCTCTCCGGACGAGGAATCCATTGGCGGGGTCACACGCTCGGTTCGAATCCTGTTTAGTGACGCTAGAGCTCATAACGCGTCTAGGGATCTTGGCCGCCTCCACCGGCCTTCTGGCCCACTGTGGGGCCGGGGCGCCGCCACTGTGCCGCCTCTATTTCGGGACGAAAGGCGAAAGGGGCGTGCAGCGAGTGCATCGGCTTGCCGTCGTGGACGTCCTCGCGACCCTCGCTCGCCGACGGCACGCCGACCGCGGAAGACGGGGCCCGCTCGACGCGGGGATCAGGGGCGGTCAGAACACCGCGATGGGTCCTATGAACAAAGACCGATGTCTTTTGGGTCGCTCGAACAAAGACCGATCTCCTTCGGGTCGCTCGAACAAAGACCGATCTCCATTTCGGCCGTTTCTGCATTCGCCGCTTATTTATCTTGTGGTTCTCGCAAAAGACATCCAATTCAAACAATAGTTAGAAGGTTTTGTTCTTAACATATTAGAGAATGATTATCTAAAACTCATTTGTGTGGAATCAAGACGTAGAGATTGTTCTGGGACTTCAAAATGAACGCGTTGGGAGGTTAGGAAATGGAGATCGGTCTTTGTTCGAGCGACCCAAAGGAGATCGGACTTTGTTCGAGCGACCCAAAGGAGATCGGTCTTTGTTCATAGGGCCCATCGACCGCGAGCACCGCCAGCACCGCGAACAGCGCCGCTTAGCGCGTGAGTTACCCGCGACCTTCACCCAAAATACCCTTACCGCCGCGGCGGGCGGCGGGCGGGCCGGGCGTGTGCGTGCCGGCAAGGCGTCCGCAGCGCGTCCGCGAGGCAAGGAGCCGCTTCTTCGAGTTTTGTTCCTCGCGGTGGCCGCCCTGCCGCCGCTCGGCCTCGCGCGCCGTTGAACGGGGAGTCGGCACGACGACGGGAAAATATTCTTTCGCTCCGCTTCCTTGCCGTCCAGCGGCGTGTGTCGCTCGGGTCAGCCCGCGGGGCGGGGCGGGGCGGGGCGAGGCGGGGCGGGGCGGGGCGGGGCGGGGCGGGGCGGGGCGGGGCGGGGCGCATGCCGCGGTCGCGGTCGCATGCGGCAGGCCGCAGCCCCGGCTGACCGCTACCCCGCCCCGCCCCGCCCCGCGGCCTATTCTAGGTGCATCGCAGTGCATCGCCTCTAGGGTGACGGTGTAAGCGTGTATCTTTACCCCCTTACCTAGGGTACTATTTCACTAGGAGGAAAGTACCTTGCCCTAGGGGAGGGTAATAATTCCCTAGGGATATCATACTCATGCAGGGTGGGGGGTAATATTTTCCTAGGGTAACTTTACCCCCTCTAGGGGGGGTAATAATCCACTAGTGGAAAAATACCCTCTCTCTGGAGGGGGTAAAAATTCCCTAGGAAAAAAGTACCTATCACAGGGGGGTAATCATACACTAGTAATTTCTTACACTCTCTCCTGAGAGGGTACATGGCCACTAGGGTAAAATTGGGTTAATAATTTACTAGGGCATTTGTACTCCCTCACCAGAAAACGAGCATTAAGGTGTTGAAAGACACGTTCCACACGCAATTTCAGAAAAATCAAATTTAAAAAAAGTTAATTGGATTTTTACATAATCCAAGGATAAGCCAAAGCGGGCGCCCATTCCTGAGTTTTGGGCATTCGTCTACCTACCTGACTAACTCATCGTTTATTTCGCAAAGTTTAAAATTAAGAAAAAAATGACCTATGGTGCTGAAAACATTAAAATTCGTGAATCAAGTTGTTTTCTGTGTTAAGAATTTATTTTGACTCTTTTTGTATATGACTTGCTTTCTCGAATTGCTTGTGGATTTTTTTTTCATCTTCACACTCGTTTTTCTGGTGGGGAAGTACGAATTCACTAGTAAATTATGATCCCCTGGGTAACTTAACCCTAGTGGGCATGTACCTCTCTCCGGAGAGAGGGTAAGAAATTACTAGTGTATGATAACCCCCCTGTGATGGGTATTTTTTTCCTAGGGAATTTTTACCCCCTCCAGAGAGAGGGTATTTTTCCCCTAGTGGATTATTACCCCCCCTAGAGGGGGTAAAGTTACCCTAGGAAAATATTACCCCCCACCCTGCATGAGTATGATATCCCTAGGGAATTATTACCCTCCCCTTAGGCAAGGTACTTTCCTCCTAGTGAAATAGTACCCTGGGTAAGGGGGTATAGGTTCACGCTGACAACGGACCAACCACCACCTGAATTCCCCGCGTGCCAGGCCACTGCCAGCGCCGCGGCCGAGCACTGCAGCGCGATCCTGCACACACGCATCGTCGCTCTGCGGCGCTCTGCGGCGTTCCCCGCGAGTGCGAGCGAGACAGAGCGACGAAAGCGCACGGCCACTGGCGGTGCGTCGTCGTCGCCAACCCCTGCCACCGCCCTTCCCCTTCCGCGTGGCTCGTTTGGCGATCGCCGCGACACCTCCGTATTTATAGAGAGTGATGGCTATTAATAGGACAGCGGCCCGCGGCAATGCCGGCCGGCGGAGAGGCACTGCCACGCCACTGCCACGGCACTGCCGCAGCAGTAGTGGTGGCGCCAAGTACGAGTTGGCGCCGCGCCGCCCGGGCCGGACCGGGCCTCCGCGCCCTGCCTGCACCGCGCTGCTCGCGACCGGCCGCCACTTTGACGGACGAGCGCGAACAGGGGCGGGGGAGGGGAAGGGGACACACACACGCACACACACTTTGGCGGTTTGTTCGCGTTTTACTTCGGCCGCGTCGTAAAGTGGCGGGCAACCTGTTGTGTTGTGTGTTCCCCGCGGACGCGCTCGTACATGGGCGTCGTCGGGAGGCCCCCCCTCCCCTCGCTCCTCTCGGGAGCAGGCGGCTGAGGTTCCCATCGCGGACACCACGCGGTGGCGGCGGCGGCCGTCTCCCCGCGCGACATCGCCGCGACGTCGCCCCCACCCCGGCCGTGCCAAGGCGCCGCCGCTTCCCTTGTTCTTTCAGTGTGCCCGCTCGTCGCCCCTTGCTCGACCCTCCTCCTTCTCATCTAACATCATCATCGTCCATTTCGGCCACGCGCCTCGCCGCGCCACGCCGTCGCCGGGCTTCAAACTTTGGCGCGCTGCCTCCCCCTCCCCCTCCCCTCCCCCCCCCCCTCCCCCCCTCCCCCGCCCCGCCCCGCCCGCACGTGGCGTCGCGTGGGGGCGTCGCCGCGGCACCGCCGTCGCGTGGCGGTGAAGGGCACCACGCCCCGCCCCACCACGCCCCAAACGCGGCGTGTATCGTCTTTTGATTAGACTAATGACGGGGCAGTCGGCTCGGGAACACGAGGAAACTTCCTTAAAGAGAGTGTCAGGCCGGCAAATCTAGACCGTCAGACGTTTTAGACTCAGGTGACGTCATAGTCTGGATCCAGGTCTCGATGAAGCCCCACATGCAAAAAGGTCCGCACTTCCCGCACCTTCTCACTCCTGCTGCTCCTGCAAAGCTGATCCCGGACGGCGGCGCTTCGTCGCTCTGTCTCTCTCGCACCGCCGCGGCACGCCCCGCGAGTGCGAGCGAGACAGAGCGACGGCTGCTGGTCTTAACGACCGGTGTCGCGATGTAGCAGTGTAGCGCACGTAATGCCGGTGCGGTAAGGCTTACAGTGTAAGCAGGCCTGCGACCCGCGATAAAAATGCTGGAGGCGTCGCTGCGCTACATCGCCTAGATCGCGCTGCTGGTGGCGGGTGCGTGTCTGGCAGACTCATTCCGAGAGTCGTTTTCGTCGCGCCGTCTCGCTCGCTCGCTCACGCGAACCCCATGAGTGCGAGAGAGACAGAGTCTGCAGCGGCGCGTCTTGCCCAACGCGGTGGAGGCCCTGCTCGCCCTGCTCCCGGCGGACGCACCCCTACGGAGCGCTCCACGGGTGCGAGTGAGACGGAGCGAGACGGAGCAGCACTGCTCGCCTGCAGTGACGGAGTAATTGCTACCGCTACCCAGAATAATTTTTTCGCCACCGAAATAGCCGCCGCCGCTCGGCTACTCGGCCACTCGGCGCGGCGTGCAGGTAAACACAGCACTGCGGATGAGTGGCTCACCGGCCCGCCCCGCCCCGCCACTTTTCATTTCACGTCCCGCAAGAGCAGCTCGCTTCGCCGCTAAACTGAAAGACTTCGCGCGCAGACGGAGGCCTCTGCCGCGGACAGAGGGCAAGGCTGCCGAGCCGAGGTTCGCACGCACCACAGTGGGCCAGAAGACGGGTGGAGGCGGCCAAAACTCGAGACGCGTTTTGAGCTCCAGAGTCGCTAAACGGGACTCGAACCGAACGTGTGACCCCACAATGGATTCCTCGTTCGGAGAGCAATCCATTGGTGGGGTCACACGTTCGATTCGAGTCCCATTTAGCGACTCTGGGGCTCAAAACGCGCCTAGAGTTTTGGCCGCCTCCACCGGTCTTCTGGCCCACTGTGCGCCTTCCCAAAGTCTCATTCGCATTCGCGTTCGGTCCGAATCAACGGCCAATCAGCAGACAGGCAGGCAGGCAGGCAGGCGCAGGCAGCGTCTCGAGAGGAATGCCGCTAGACTTTTGGAGCCTCAGCTGGCGGCTCGGCTAGCTGTGGCTGGCCGTGCGGCTGGCCCAGTAACGTTTCCGTCATTACCGTGGTGGTTTCCGAAAGGAGATGCACATCGCATATGACGCGTAGCCACACACACACTCTTACCTACACACACACACGCACACACACACACTCACACACGACTCACGCTGCCGCATGTTGATGCCGTTCCACGCTTCCTGTTCCTTTCCAGTCCGAGTGAGTGTGTGAGTGAGTGCGGTGTGAGTAAGGAGCAGCAGGGCTAGGCGCGGTACAGCATCCAGCGTGTGTGAGAGTGTGTGCGTGCGTGCGTGTGTGTGTGTGTGTGTGTGTGTGTGTATCTGTTTGATCGTACGTGCGTGCAAAGCAGTGCGAAGACGATAACGACTACGTGTGAGATCGGCGCGGCGCAGGGCTGCTGCCGCGCGGTCGTACACGCCGCACTTGCCGCTGCGCTTGCTGCGTGTGTGTGTGTGTGTGTGTGTGTGTGTGTGTGTGTGTGTGTGTGTATCCTCTGCGGCCATGCGTGTGTGCGCTGCTTGCGTGTAGATCTGGTTGTGAGAGACTGCTGGCGAAACAGTGGCAAAGAACGTATCAGCACCTGAGTCCTGCGCACGGTGACTGTATGTGTGTGTGTGTCGGTGCCGAGGGCTGGCCGTACGTCATCGGGTTTAGAGCGGGCCGGGTCGGGCGGGGCGGCCAGAGCGAGCGGGGTGTGCGAATGTGTCGAGTCAGGCCGAGGCCAGGCCCAGGCCCGCCCCAGGCCCGGCGTGTACCGCTGTACCGCTGCAGTGCCTTTGACTCCGTGAAATGAACGTCAGCGGGGCTTTGGCTCGGTGCGCATGCGCCGTGCCACGCCGTGCCTCGCAGTGCAGGGGTCAGCCCCACGCCCTTGTTCACGCTCTGCTGGCCGCCTGCCTGCCAGCCAGAGCCTGCCTGCTCCACAAACAGAGCGCGCTCCGGGGGAGGCCGTTGACGGGTGTGGTCGTTCACGCACCGGGCCGCCTGCTTCTGCGTCGGACTGTACCGGCGTCGCTTTACCCGCGCGGTTTCCGCCGTGACTGTACCGCCGGACTAAGTTCTCTCTGTCTGTCGGCAGGTTCGTGGACGGAACAGCCCGGGGGTCTTGTCTGCGTGCTGCACGGCATCAGGTGAACACGGCGTGGTTTTGGAGCGGGCTGTACTAGTGCGACGGGCGTTCGTTTTGAGGCGGAGTGTACGAGTGTCGTCTCACGGCCCGGAGGCCCACCTGCAGGGCGCCCAGGGCGCGAGGCGCGCGGTCTGCGCGTGCGGCCCGGCCGTGCCCTCTGCGGCTCACCTAGCTGCCTCACCTCAGCCGAGTGTGGGGCCCAGGCCATGCCCTGCCCGCCCAGGGGCCGAGGGGTCACCTTACATGGCGTCCGCCGCGGCGTCCCGAGTGTGTCCAGCGAGTTCCAGCACGGACTCCGCCGCGACGCCGCGCCACGCCGCGCCACGCCGACGTTGGAATACCAATGGCAGGCCGTGCATCCATCAGACTGCGTGTCCGTGGTGTCTCTCCAGCTGACCGCCTCGCGCGCCTCGCCACCTGGGAGGGAGAGAGAGAGGGAGAGAGAAGTGCGGATTTAGGATGCGTCGGCGCAGTGCGGCGCGGCCGAGGTGCATCCAGGGTGCAACAAAGGTGCGGCCCGGGCGTGTCTATGCTAATGCACGCACCGACACGCATGACCCACGACGACGGCGGGGCGGGGCGGGGCGGGCGGGGTGGGCCCTCTCCGCCGTGGCTACAAAGGAGCCGGGGGGAACGACCGCAGGGCTGGGCCTCCTGGCTGGGCCTGACTGGCCCGGCCCGGGCCATCTGATGGCGGCGCAGCGGGGGGCGGGGGGCGGGGCGGGGCGAGGCGGGGGGGGGCGGGGCGGGGCGGGGCGAGGCGGGGCGCAAGGGCCGAGTGGGTGCCTCGCTGCGCCCAGGGCCCAGGCACGCTCGGGTGCATCGGCAGGCACTAAGTGACTGCGGCCGGGCCGGTCGGACGAAGGAGAAGGTGGGCCGACGGGCAGGCGAGCAGGCAGGCAGACAGGCGAGGGTGATAATACCTGTAGCGTGCTGGCCGTGCTGGCCGTGCTGGCTGGGCGAGTGGCCACGCGGCCACGCTGGCTGGGTGGAGCCGGACTCTCCGGTCTCTCTGCTCTGCTTGAGCGGGGCGGTGCGCGGTGCGGCGCGGTGCGCGGCAGGCGGGGGCGACCTTGGCTCTTCCATAAAGCGGCACCAGCCTTGCAGCGCAGCGCCAGCCGCGCCAGACGCGCCGCTGGAACAGCTGCTGTCCCGTGTGGACACGGCGTCCGGCACCACGCCGTCCGCCGCCAAGCCGCCAAGCCGCCAAGCCGGCGTGACGTCACGGCGTCCTCTCCGCGCGCGGGCGTCGCCGTGGATTTGTCCTTTTTCGGCGGGTTTGAGCGAACGAGGGACACCAACGAGTCCTGCTTGGCCATAGCTTCCCGGCCGGGCCGCCCGGCAGGTAGGCAACCCGGACACGCGCGCGTCGCGCGGGCTGGCCTACCCGCCGGGGGCTCGACCCAACGGCACCACGTACTCCTTGCACTCCTTGCCACTCTACAGGACTTCTGTCTCTCCCTCCCGCACCCCGAGGGCCTACGAGACTCCACCCGTGAGTGCGAGAGAGACAGGGCGACGACGCTGGCCTGCTGCGCTGCGGACGGCGTCCGTGCACGCGAGGGGCGCGCTTCCTGCCGCGGCCGTGACAGTCACGCCGCGCCTCGCGTGTGCGGGCGGGGCGGGGCGGGGCGGGGCGGGGCGGGGCGGGGCGGGGCTCGCTCCCACGGGATCGGCCGCCCGGTTCGCCCGGCCCGCCAGATGACACCGGTCCTCCTTGCCAAAAACGGGGCGGCGTGTTTGCCTGCTTGCCGCTCGGCTTGCCCGCTTGTCTCCACGCCTTCGTCCGCGCCACCGGAAGTACCACCGCGCCGGAAGTGCTCGCCACTGTTTGCGCGCGCTTTGCGCTTTTCGTCTTCGGCCCAATGGGCGCGGCCATTAGGACGACGGGCGCTCTGTCTCTGTCGCACCTACGGGCCGGACGGGCCAACGAGTGCGAGAGAGACAGAGGCAGAGCGTCGGAAATGGGTGCGCGGTGATGAGGAATCGGCTTATTTTGGTTGTGCTGCCCCCGCTGCTGCTGCCGTCGCTGCCGTCGGACCGTAGTAATTGTTTTCCTGGCCGCTCGGCCGCTCGGCTCACTCTTCCTCGACACCGTGAGTCACTGCAGTCACTGCACGGACGCACCTCACCGCGGTGGTGCTCATCCCGAGTGAGGAGGGAACCAAAAGTGTGCACTCAGCACAAAAGGATTGAGGAAACACTGCCGACGCCAACAAGCCGCCTCCAATGCCCGAAGCTCAATAAATACAACGTTGGTTACAGCACCGGCATCAATATGTTTTCGCCGAGCAGGCTGCGACGGCTGCCAGTGTTGTGTAGCTTTCTTTAGCTTTGACTGCAGGCGGATGCATAACGAGGCGAGGCATGAGCGTGACATCTGTTTGGAAAGTGCTGTGAAATTTACCTGTTGGCGCTCTTAAGAGTGCTCGCTGGAGGCGCGCTCGGACGGAGGGGCACGTCCAGCCGATGCCCCGCTGCGCCGCGTCCGAATTAACACACACACGAGCTGCGGGGGTGAGAGACGATATAGTCGCTTCTAGTTATGTGTGTGTATGGTCGGCGCCGCTTATCACTTCACAGTGACGCGGCGCGCATAATGACGACGGGAATAGCATTGCGATAATGAGCCAGCGGGCCTTTCTCTCTCGCTCTCTCTTTCTCTCGCGTGGGTGCGAGAGAGACAGACCGACGACGGGACCGCAGCCTGCAGCCCGCGCCGCCAGGACGCCCTGCAGGACCCCACGGTACACGACGGCGGCGGCGGTTTTGATTTAGATATTCTCCCCCCCCCCCTCTCTCTCTCTCTCTCTCTCTCTCTCTCTCTCTCTCTCTCTCTCTCTCTCTCTCTCTCTCTCTCTCGCTTAAGGTTTCAAAAGCTTCGTTTCAGTCAAAATTTTCCACGACAGCGTTAAAATCGGATGTTATTACCTGAACCAGTTTTTTCAACATCATTAAGAAGTCTCATTTCAATGAAGGCACCTAATTTTTTAAAAAATCTTTTTTAAAACTAGTTTTTTTTCCTACTACTAGTCTGGCTGTGGCCGTGATAGATAGGCCCTGGCAGCCTGGTGGGGATTACTCATGCCACCGTGCCGTGCCGTGCCGCGCCGCGCCGTGTAAGCCGGGCCCGACGTGGCGCACGCGATAATGCCTCCGTCCGTTTAACTCGCCAATTATTTATAGCGCTGTAGCCGTGCGCAGGCTGTGCAGTGTGCAGGCCGCGCAGGCAGAGTCTCTTAAAAACAACAAAGACATTGTTGTCACGGCGCGCCTTCCGCCGGCCCGGCTTGAAATAGCAGTGGCGGGACATTTCGTGTTTGCGGTTCGGCAGCGCCGCGCGCGGAAAATGAATGAAACAGCAAAATTTGTCGCGAATCAATCACCATTGCCGCTTCGTGTTTCTCCTCTCTGGTTAGCTCTCCTGTGCGGCCAATGGTCGGCCATCTGCGACGGCTGGAGCGTCGCCTCCCAGCAGTGACGCCCTTGAATGGGAAATTGGGAAAAAAGTTCGGAGAGCGGCGTGAAAAAGTGGAAGATGAGCAGCGAGAAGGCGGCGATGGCGCTGAAGAACCAGCCGCGTCGAATGGCTTTGCGGGCAAGCGCCTGCCTCGGTCACGCGATGCCAACCAAACGCCGCAATAGAAGCAAGGTAATCGAAAAGCACGGTGCTGATCTGGCAGCGGGTGAAATAAGGAATGGACCGACTGGGAAGAAAACGACCAAACTACCTCCAAGTTCGAATTTTGCTGACTTTGGACGGCCACTGCGTCCTATGCAGCTGTGGATAAACACTTCCCTCAACGCCTTCAGTACTCCTAAGAATACGAAAACTGAATTTCCAGGCGTGCTCACAGAATACTCGGAGCGACTACCCTCTGGAGGGGGGCGGTGTTCAGCGTGTGGGACGCAGGACTTCCTTATAGAGACGCTTCATAATTCCAGCATTCCCATACTCATTCTCTAATCTGCATGAGCTGCGGGGCGTGGTGGGCTCGGAGTCATCAACCAACCGCGGGCGGGGCGGGGCGGGGCGGGGCGGGGCGGGGCGGGGCGGGGCCTGCAGCTGTTAGTGCAGGGATAGTCCTGGGACGGCCGGGAAAGTTTCCCAATGTAAGCGGCGCTGTGGCCCAGCTCGCCCAGCGCGGAGTACCGAGACGGAGGCCTGGAAGGGCCATAACTCGAATAGGGCCCAGGCCTCCTTGACCCTCCGCCCCGTGCACGGGCCGTGGCCGTGGGGCAAGCCAAGGGCTCGGCCAAGGGCCAGCCGGGCCAGCTTCACCCAGCAGGGACTCGTCCTGTCCAATTTACAGGACGGGTCCGCTAGGATCGACCGCCACCGTCTTGGCCGTCGTCGTCGTCCTGGACGGCGCAGTGGATGGGCTGCTGCGGCGCGCTGCGCTGCGCCTCGACGGCAGGGGTCCAATTAGTGGCCCGGGACAATGTTTACCGTCGGGGAAGTCGGGCCGCTGGGGCTGCGGGGGCTGCGGGGGCTCGGTGGCGGGCCGTGGCGGGGCCGGGGCGATCGCATAGCCCGATTGAAGATGGCGGCTCGCCGTTGTCGCCGCATGGGAGTGCGGCATGGGAGTCCAGCATGCAAGTCAGGCCGAGCCCGGCCGCACAATGCCGCAGAGGAAAAGCCACCGCCCTCCACTAGTAAACCGCGACAGTGGTTCGCCGCTTTCCCGCGGAAACGGCGCGACGACCACTGCGCCTGTTCGCGCCGTGCCGCCGTGCGCGGGCTTTTCAAAAGCTAGTCGGCGCGGCTCCCACGGGACGCGGGACGCAACCCCGCGGACCTTCCTCCCTCCTCCTCCCCTCCCCTTTCCCTCCGGGGCCGGTCCCTGGTCCGCGGTCCGCGGTCCGAGAGGCTGGACGCTGATAACACTGCGGCGCTGAGCTCGGGCCGCTGCGCGCTGGTTCCAAACGTCCCTCTGTCTCTCTCGCACCCTCAGGACACGCCCCACGAGTGCGAGAGAGACAGAGCGCCTGTTCGGAACGAGCCTGCCGGCTGGATCAGTAAACCTATAAATATACCGGCTGCGCTGCCGAACAAAACGCTGTCGTGACTCCGGAGTGCCCGGGGCCGGGGAGTGCCCGCCAGGCCGCCAGGGGGCAGCAGCAGTGCGCCGCGCGCCGCGCCCACGACGACGGCCTGCCTGCGCCGCCTCGACCGGGCGGCATCGCCCTGGAGTCCTGCAGCCCTGGAGCCCTGGACACGATGATTTACGTGACGTGCGTTTTCGGCCGTTTCGGAACCGCCTGGCTCGGCCTGGCTGGACGACGCCTTGCATTTAGCCGCGTCCTCGACGGCGGCGGCACTGCTCTTTGACGGCGACCTTTCGCGACCGCGACACTGCTAGCCGCGTGCCGCCAGTGCCGCCGGCCCTGCTCACGCACACGTCGACGCGCCGCCAGTGTGCTGCACTTTGAATCGCGCCGCGCCGCCGCCGTCGGCGTGGAGGAGGGCAAGGCCGCGCACCGCCAGCACGCCAGCACGGCCGCCGGACTCGTCCGGTCGCTCTGCGGAGACCGAGACCGATTCCGAGCCGTCGCCGCTTTGTCTCTCTCTGTCGCGCTCGCGCGAGAGAGACAGGAACGAACCTGGCGGAGGCGCGGCAGCGAGTGGCGGACAAATGCCGAACGACATCAACAAGGGCCCCTCGGCGCTGTCGCGCCCCTCGCCGGCGAAAGCGCAAACAAATGACGCAGCGCGCCGTGCACGACGCTTGGCGGGGCCGGCGGGGCCATGCCGGACGGCGGCAGGGCGCGGTTCGGCGCGGTGCTGCGGCGTGTAAGTGGCAAACGAGGGGCGATATGTTGCTCCGGGCGGCATGGCCGGCACGGCCAGCGCGGCCATGCAGCGAGCAAATGGAGCAGCAAGAGCCTGGAAACGCGGTGCTGCACCGCGATAACCCCGCCGCGCTGCCCGCGCTGCCCGCCGGCCGCCATGTCGGCTTTAGTCATCGCGGTGCTGTCCGCGGCCCGCCGTCCGCGACCCCCGTTAGCCGCCCTAGCCGCCAAAAGCGCGCCGCGGACTTCCTCGGCGCCGTGCTGCGGCAGGCTGTGTCTGTCTCTCTCGCACTCGTGGGGCGTTCTGATGCGTGCGAGAGAGACAGAGCGACGGAGACGTGCAGGCCGCGGGCTGCAGTGCAGGCACACCGTGCACACCGTGCACCGGACAGATGACGGCCGGCCGATGTGGGTCAGGAGCGCTGCGGCGCTGCAAGGGACTCGCCGCCGCCCCGCCCCGCCCCGCCCCGCCTCATGATCGCTCAATCTGCGACAGGTGCGGCGGCAGTGGCAAGGCAGTGGCAAGGCAGTGGCAGTGCCACCTGTGTCTTGTCTTGTTCGGCTTTTAGCTTTTGGCATTCGCGACGAGCCGGCCCGCCGGCCCGGCTGACATAACTGTGCCGCTGCGAGCGCCGCACAGTGGGCCAGAAGCCAGTGGAGGCGGCCAAAACTCTAGACGCGTTTTGAGCTCCAGAGTCGCTAAATGGGACTCGGACCGAACGTGTGACCCCACCAATGGATTCCTCGTTCGGAGAGCAGTCCATTGGTGGGGTCACACGTTCGGTTCGAGTCCCATTTAGCCACTCAGGAGCTCAAAACGCGTCCGGGGTTTTTGCCGCCTCCACCGGTCTTCTGGCCCACTGTGCGCCGCTGGGAGCTATTTGCACGCCCCGCCCCGCCCCGCCTTTCAGTTGCGCAACGGCGGCAGTGCGTCCGCCGGTATTATCACTCAGAGCCGTGCACAAAAGCACGTAACAGGAATTGGGGACCGTCCCGAACTGGGTCACCACCACGGTGCCGACGACGCGGTGCTTCCCAGTGCTTCACAGTCGCGGAGAGCGCGTCGTCGGCGCGTCGCAGCAGAGACCCGCGGCCAGGCCTGGGCCAGGCGGCCACCTTGCACGTTCGCGCGCAGCACTGCGCAGCACTGCGCAGCACGCGGCTCGAATGGGCACGGCGTCGTCGCGCCCGGCACGCGCGTATTGCACGTGTGTGTGTGTGTGGTGTGTGTGTGTGTGTGTGTGTGTGTGTGAGTGTGTGAGTGTGTGAGTGTGTGAGTGTGTGAGTGTGTGTGTGTGTGTGTGTGTGTGTGAGTGTGTGAGTGTGTGAGTGTGTGTGTGTGTGTGTGTGTGTGTGTGTGAGTGTGTGAGTGTGTGTGTGTGTGTGTGTGTGTGAGTGTGTGTGTGTGTGTGTGTGTGTGTGTGTGTGTGGTGTGTGTGTGTGTGAGTGTGTCGCCGAGCGGGATGGATTATTGCGCAGGTCGCTGGCTGCCCCGCCTTGACATGTGAGCTGCAGGCTGCCGAGGCTGCCGCCGTGCAGGACGTGCCAGGCCAGGGCGGGCCGGCCGTCCTTCACAGTGCACCAGCATGCCGGCGGCAGGGCTCGAACCAGGCTCCCTACCTTCGCCGCGCTGCCGCGCTCCGAAAGCGACGCCCCAGCCCACGCGGCTACGCGGCCACGCGGGTCGCATGGCCGCGGCGTTGCAACGCGTTGTCATTGTCCGGCCGTGACTGCACTCTCTAGTGTCCCCGAGCCGATCTATATTTGCCTCAATCGGTACACGGGCGCGCTGTGCCGCGCTGTGTCGGCCACGCCGGTACCGGGGCAATAAAATCAATAATTATTGTTATTGCTGCGGCTCGGCGTGCCTCGGCGTGATGTCACCAGCTCGCGCCGAGAGGCACGCGGCACGCGGCCCGTGGGAGTGCTCGGTCGCTCTGCCTCTCTCGCACCCATCCCGGACGCCCCGTTGGCGCGAGAGAGACAGAGAGACCGCGAGCAGAGTGGCGTAGACTCGCGGGGGGCCTTTTCATCAGTGTCTCTGCCATTTAGGACGGTCCCATTAACGTGAACGGCCCATGTCGGTCGTGATACCATCGACACACTCGCCCCGCTGGGCCGCTGCACAGTGGGCCAGAAGACCGGTGGAGGCGGCCAAAACTCTAGAAGCGTTTTGAGCTCCAGAGTCGCTAAATGGGACTCGAAGCGAACGTGTGACCCCACCAATGGATTGCTCTCCGAACGAGGAATCCATTGGTGGGGTCACACGTTCGATTCGAGTCCCATATAGCGACTCTGGAGCTCAAAACACGTCTAGAGTTTTGGCCGCCTCCACCGGTCTTCTGGCCCACTGAGCGCTGGGCCGCTGCCCTGGCTTGGCACGGCTCGGCATGGCGCGCCGCGCCGCCGCGGTCTCGCTGTCTCGCAGCAAGTCGCATCGCTGCGTCGCGTAGTCCTGCGAGCTCGTTGCCCAGTTGGCCCCAGCACGTGGCGCGCAGCCCATCTCAATCACAGACACTGTATTAGGTGCGTGCGTGTGTGCGTGCGCGTCGCACGGAGACTTTCGGATTCGGGTTGTAATTTAAGTCACGGACGCAACGACGCGTTATTGCTGTTGTTTTGTTCCATGTCGAAGTGTGACGCGCTGTAAGTCAAGTCGTTTTGCCATTGTTCGATTGTGTGTCTGTGTGTGTGCGCCGATGGGGGCCCGCGGCCCGGGGGAGGGACCGTGGGGGGTCTGGAAGGGGGGGGAGGGGGGCAGTCCTGTTGCACTTGGACCACGTGGGCGCCGACGTCTACTCTCGGGGGAATGACTTCGGGTTGGCACGGCCTCACGCGCATACACTCACACACACGCAGGCAATCCATCTAGATGAAGCAGTCGCGCATAACGCCACAACCACGCACCGATGGCCTCTCTTTGAATTCACATGCACACTGGAATAAACATTGGATATCATTTTGTAATTTTTTGACATTTTTTTTTGTCTGCCGCTTGAGAAAATTGAAAAGAGACAGCCGCCACCCCCACCTTTCACCCGGCGTCGATATCGGTGTCTGCCTTTCGGCTGCGGACTGAGAGTCGGTTTCGTCGCTCTGTCTCTCTCGCACTCATGGGGCGTTCCGTACTGGTGCGAGAGAGACGGAGTGACGAACTCTCGGAATGAGTGAGTCTGCTGCTGGACCACCTGTGAGGGGCCGCCAGGCCGGCGACAGCGCTCGCGGTGGAGGGGGAAAGTTAATTCCGAACGATTCGGTCCGTTGTCCGTTCGGTCTTCCCTGACTCCGATTTCGATGATGCCGCCAGGTTTATCGGTCGACCCACAGTCCGCGGGGACGGGATGGACTGGCTGGACTTTCTTGGAGAAAGTTTACTGCACATAATGGCGACGCTATGCAGAGCCAGCCTAGGGCAAGCCCTGGGCCAGCCGCCGTGGCTGACTGACGCCCCACTGGCTGACGCGGCCAAAACTCTAGACGAGTTTGGAGCTCCAGAGACGCTAAATGGGACTCGAACCAAACGTGTTACCCCACCGCAATGGAGCTCTCCGAACGAGGAATCCATTGGAGGGGTCACACGTTCGGTTTGAGTTGGTTGAGTAGTGCCATGGCAGAGCAGGGCGTGGGGCGGCGGTGCCACTCCGGAGGTTCTTCCCGCCGCTCTGTCTCTCTCGCACCCCTGCGGGACGCCTCAAGAGTGCGACACGGCGGCGCATAGTTGCACCCAGTAGAGTCGATCTCGTCTCTCTCGCGCTCATGGGGCACCGCGCACAGGCGCGAGAGAGACAGAGCGGTGTGCAGGCCGTGAAACGAAGCGGGCATGCGCGGCGAATCCCTAATCGGCCGGATGGTCGGGACGATGGCGCCCCGTTCCACTACCGGTGTTGGTGTTAGCAGCGCCAGCGCGCCAGCGCGCCAGCGGTCAGCAAACTCGAAAAACTAGAAAAAAAAAATCACTGGTTTTGGTCAGGCCCGATCTTATCGAAATAAAACCGAACCGTTCCGTTTCCCTTCAACACTAATTTGATGAAAATGTCGCCATGCAACCTACCTGCTCTTCTCCAGTGGTCCTCTAACCCGGTGTGTCTCCTCTGTGTTCCAGGTAATTCCCCGTTCCACTCCGGCAGTCCATTCCGCGGTGCGGCGTCGTGTATTTGCTCCTCCTCGACGGCTCGTTCCTCAGTGTACACGTGTGTGTGTGTGTGTGTGTGTGTATGTGTGTGTGTGTGTGTGTGTGTGTGTGTAGTGCATGCGTGTGTGTGAGTGCGATGATGGATATCGGGCGTGTTTCCTGTTGGCCGGGTCGCTACCAGTGTACTGCTGGCTGGCTGCTCGGCCTGCCCGGCTGGCGGCGCTGGCGGGGTGCCCTCCCTGTTTACCGGAGACGCCGAGATAAATCTGGCTGCACTGGCCGGGCTGCGCGATGATCCAGTTAACTTGCATTGTGTGCACCTGCGCGAAACGATGTTGTGGAAGGGGGGTCTACTCTACAGCACCCCTGTTGACGGATGGGCCGCGCCAGCCGTGCGGTTCGGAAGGGCCGTTCCCTCGCTCTGTCTCTCTCGCTCCCCTACGGGGCGCCGCATGGGTGCGAGAGAGACAGAGCGACGGAATGCTGCTGGGCGGTGCGGCACTGCACCTGGTCGTCGTCATCGTCGTGGTGGTGCCCTCGTTGATGAGGCCGGGCAGGCTAGGTCCGGTGTGGCCCACACCGTGTGGAACGATGGATGTACCCCCACGATGCATGTACGATGGCTGTGCCCACTCCGGCAGGCAGCACGTCGGGGGTGAATTGATCGCGCGATTTGGGCAGCTCTAGTGGTCCGACTGCGCTGCTTGAGGCGCCTCGACTCGGCTGTGCCCGCCCCTCCCGCACTCACACAGCAAGGGCTCCTTTGCGGCGGCCCGCGCGCCCCGGCTCGGCTCCTCGGCCTTGTCCATGACTGCTGGCCTACACCTT
Source organism: Thrips palmi (assembly GCF_012932325.1). Lineage (NCBI taxonomy): Eukaryota > Metazoa > Arthropoda > Insecta > Thysanoptera > Thripidae > Thrips > Thrips palmi. Next base: position 8,755,584 of record NW_023144628.1, read on the forward strand.
CATTGCTTTCTCGTTAGCTATCCCGAGCGTCCTTTACGTTTTTCCCCCGGAGGTCGCTGGCTCCGCGGGCTGCGCGGGCTCCACACACTCACTGGCCGCGCCGCCGCTTTTGCCGCGTGGTTGACATGCCCCTGGAGAGCGACACGGAGGACGATTACCGCAGGGCCGCTCTGTCTCTCTCGCACCCCCACGGGGCGCCCCGCGAGCGCGACAGAGACAGAGCGACGAAACCTTCCCTCGGAACGGTCGGTCGTCTGGCTCGCCGCGGGGCTGCCCTGTCGCACCGCCACTGCCAGCGCTGCTTACTTTCGCTGAATCGCTTTTTGCCCCTCTTTCCCGCATTTTCCTTTTCCGCCTCGCTGTCTGCCCGTCTGTCTGTCCGTCTCCGCATCTGACGGTTGATTGATCAGACCGGTGCCGTACGGTCACCGTCCCGGCGCGGCCGCGCGCAGCCTTGGGCACTGCAGTGTGCTGGCTGCAGCGCGGCGCTCTCGGCACTCGGTGCAGTCATTGTGTCCTGCCGAGGAGCCGGCGAGTGCCTTGCCTGCGGCGCACTGCAGCGCACTGCGCACCAAGGTTTTTCCACTTGCATTTGAAATGCCGCGCGTTCTCAAACACACTCGCCTCGCGCTGGCGCCGCCGCCGTGTTTTCGTCCGGCTCGTGTCCTCTGTCTCTCTCGCACCCCTCGGGGACGCGCCGCGAGTGCGACAGAGACGGGGCGACTCTCCGGATTCCGACTGCAGGTGCAGGCTGCAATTAGTGCTTGTTCACCAATCCCTGGGAACGGGGTGGCCGGTGGCGCCGGGGCAGCCGGGTGACGCAACGTGGAACGCCACGGAACGCCACGGAACGCCACGGAACGCCACGGAACGCCAGTAACGACTCTTAACCGCGGTTCTGTTTGCACGAAGCGTTCCAGTAGTTCCAGCCGTGTTCGTGCCAGTTGTACTTGTGCCTGCTGAGGATCGTTCCAGTCCGCCAAGAAGGCACTCTGTTGCGTTTGCTCGCTCCACCGTAGTCGCGCCTTGGCGTTGCAGAAAAGTAAAGATGGTGGCCTTCCCTCCCTTCCAAGAATGATTCTGTCTCTGTCGCACCCGTCCGGGACACCCCTCGAGTGCGACAGAGACAGCGCGACGAATCGACCGCCACCGTCGGGAAGGGCTCGGCCAGGGCTCGGCCAGCCACCGAGACTTTCCTCTCCAAAAGTGCCGGCCCATTATCTGAGTCGGAACTCCCCGGCGGACGGATCGGACTGGCGGCGGCCTCCAAATAAGGGCGCCGCATATCGGCGGCGCGGCGCGCCACTGGAAGGCACGCGGAACGCCGCACGCCGCGGTGACCTTTTTTCTTTTTCATCCCGCGTTGCAGCGGCTGCAGCAGAATGCAAAGTGCAGCTCCCACGGCCGGTAAGAATGACCATTGTGGACCACGCGGTCGGCGAGGACGGCGACGACGGCGAGGACGCCCCGGCCCGGCCCGGCCAGGCCGTTTGCATAGGAGATGTGCCCCGGGGCGCTCGCCTGCCTAGCTTCGCGGGACCGCGACGCGTGGCGCTTGGAGGAGAAGGAGGAGGCGCCTGACGAGCCGTCTCTCTCGCACTCGCGGCGCGCCCCGTCGCGGTGCGAGAGAGACGGCCTGTCTGCACCGGCGAGTCGATCAGCGCGAAGTGGAGCGCGTTGCAACGCGTTGATGATGATGATGCGGGTCTCTTTGGCGCGCGTGCATTTGCGCCTGCGCGTGAGATTCGCTGGCAGCCTCCCAGTGGCGTGGCCGGGCGGGGCACGCCAGAGGCCACCACACTGCATTCGCTGCACGCGGAGCGCGGAGCGTCGCCAACGAACTGGAGCGCGGCGTGGTGTCCGCGGCCGGGCCGAACTATACCGGGCCGGCAGCGGCGGGGCGTTGCGTTTGGCAAAAGGTGCTCTCCGCGTGGGCGGGGCGGGGCGGGGCGGGGCGGGGCGGGGCGGGGCGGGGGAGTGTCCGGGCGGCAGGGTCTCCCCGTGACTCACGGCCCTCGCGGTGCTCGCGGCCCGCTCCAGCGCGCTGGAGACAGGCTGGAGAGGCAGGGCGGTGGGTGGCTACTGGATGGCGGTGTAAAGGTCACATCGCCGTGTTGCGTGCGCGCGGCGTGCAGCAGCGTCTCGCGGTCATAAATCCAGATCTGCGCCGACCGGCGCGGAGAGGTGATTTTTCGTCCTCCGACTCCCTTATCGCGGGTTCGAATCCCCGCCAAGGCATGGACTTTTCGCTTTTTCCTCGCGCCCACGCGTTGTCGGCTGCGGCGGCGGCGGCGTCTTGGTGGTGCTCCTGCTGGTCGTCCTCTCGGCGGTCGTGAGTCGCATGTCACCGCGCGCTCAACTCCCAACGACGTGGTTGGCGCTGACGGCGACGCGCGTCGCGCGCCCGCCGCCTTTTGTGACGCGTTTCTGTCACCTCAGGGCCGAGGCGTGGGACACGGCGGCCACGGCCAGCACGGCGCACACGTGGCGGACGCGACGATTTCTTCGTGAGAAGCGAAACGCCGCCACCGTCGCCCGCCGTCGCCGCCGTGGCGTCGCGTGGCGTGGACCGTGATTTTCGCTTTTCTGTCCCCTCGACTTGTCCTCGTCGCTCTCATTGTGCGCGCCGGCGCTCCAGGACACGCGGCGGCCCTGGTGGCCCTGGTGGCGCTGGTCGCCCTGGTGGCCCTGGTGGCCCTGGTGGCCCTGGTGGCCCTGGTGGCCCTGGTGGCCCTGGTGGCCCTGGTGGCCCTGGTGGCCGTGGTGGCCGTGGTGGCCCTGGTGGCCGTGGTGGCCCTGGTGGCCGTGGTGGCCCTGGTGGCCGTGGTGGCCCTGGTGGCCGTGGTGGCCGTGGTGGCCCTGGTGGCCGTGGTGGCCCTGGTGGCCGTGGTGGCCCTGGTGGCCCTGGTGGCCGTGGTCTCGAGGGGCAAGGCGAAGGCGCCAAGCCTGCGCGTTGGTCCAGTCGATCCACCGGAAAAGAAACTGAAATGGAAAGACGAGGGCTGCGGCAGGGCCGAGCGGCTAACCAGAGGGCCTCGCTTTTGCCTCGATCCTTTTCCCATCGAAATTAATCGCGTCCGCTCGACCGGTCTGCCGAGCGACTCAGAAGAGCTCTGTCTTTGTCACACGCTTAAGGAGAGCCATATAAGTGCGACAGAGACAGGGCGACTGAATCGCTGCACCGCACCGCGGGCCTGGGCCTCGGCCTGGGCCTCCCACGCGGCGCGGCTGGCCCGCGGACTGATTCCGAGGACCCTCTGTCTCTCTCGCTCTCCTACGGGACGGCCAGTGAGAGCGACTGAGACAGCGTCGTTTCGGAGTGCGTCTCCCGTCGGCTGGCTCGCGGTGGGCGGCCCGGCACCGCGGCACCGCGGCACTGTAAGGAGGCGCAGTCTTTAATCGTCGGTGAGTCGATCCTCGTCTAGATAGCGCTTTGCTGCGGTCTTTCGCGGGCATGCGGTCCGCCCGGCCCGGCCGCTTGGCCCCCAAAACCACCGCCACGCGCTCGTCGACGGCGTCCTGGCGCGGCGAGATTCATGACGATAGCCCCGCCCCCGCACAGTGAGCCAGAAGACCGGTCACTGCAAACTGAATGGAAAGACATTACGCCAAAATGTGGCGAGACAAAAAGTCTCGCCACATTTTGGCGATACTTTCATGTCTCGCCACAATATGGTCAGATTCAAATGTCTCGCCAATTTATGGCGAGACTTTTTTGTCTCGCCAAAATATGGCCCAAAATTATTTAAATAGGGTAGGCAATGCATGGATTCATAGCAAAATACATAAACTACTGCATTATTCACAAAATTCACGAGAAATCATTTCTGATCACCACTGATAGTTGTTTGACCCACTGGGGACTCTCAAGAGTAACGCTGTTTGTTTCGCTCATAAACCAAGAGGTGCGTCTTCACATAACAGGGCCGCTCACATTCAGTTTCATTGAAATCAGATTGTACTCACAATAATCACAGTAGCACTGTGGCTATGAAGAAATTTGCAGGCAGGTTGAGAGTTGATTCATCCAATAAAGATTGTCTACAAACATGTAGCTTTGAGTACTGTACAACTTAGCCCAGAGAACAGATGGTGCAGACTGTTGATGAACTTAACATTTTGACAGTTCTCCTTTTTCACACGCAGTTTGACAATAGCTCGAACGATTAAAAGACATCTTCGCAAACAGATAACCCAGTTGGCAACAGTCGTCATTGCTCGAAACTAGGAAAAACTAAATTATATCGTTGCAAGTCAAACAATCGCTCAGAGGCTGGCAGCCATTTTAGAGGCTATGTTTTTGTTTTTGGACAGAAGAGGTTATGGGCAGTTATGGGCGTGACGATTTAGATTCAGATTCGGGTTGGGAAATTATACGCATGACCAAACCAGTATTCGCAGTCACATCCTCACATCTCGTAAACAAAAGTAACCTGAGGAAATGGCCGCTGGTTATCATGTTTTCCTCCCGACTTTGCATCAATAAAATTAAGTTTTTTCTAGTTTGGAGCGATGACGACTGTTGCCAACTGGGTTATCTGTTCGCGAAGATGTCTTTTTATCGTTCGAGCTATTGTCAAACTGCGTGTGGAAAAGGATAATTGTCAAAATGTTTAGTTCATCAACAGTCTACACCATCTGTGCTCTGGACCAAGTTGTACAGTACTCACAGCTACATGTTTGTACACAATCTTTATTGGATGAATCAACTCTCAACCTGCCTGCAAATTTCTTCATAGCCACAGTGCTACTGTGATTATTGTGAGTACAATCTGATTTCAATGAAACTGAATGTGAGCGGCCCTGTTATGTGAAGACGCACCTCTTGGTTTATGAGCGAAACAAACAGCGTTACTCTTGAGAGTCCCCAGTGGGTCAAACAACTATGAGTGGTGATCAGAAATGTTTTCTTATGAATTTTGTGAATAATGCAGTAGTTTATCTATTTTGCCATGAATCCATGCATTGCCTACCCTATTCAATAATTTTGGGTCATATTTTGGCGAGACAAAAAAGTCTCGCCATAAATTGGCGAGACATTTGAATCTGACCATATTGTGGCGAGACATGAATGTATCGCCAAAATGTGGCGAGACTTTTTGTCTCGCCTCTCCAGAGGCGTAAAGTCTGACCTTTGGATTTGTAGTGGTGGAGGCGGACAAAGCTCTAGACGCGTTTTGAGCTCCACAGTCGCTAAATGGGACTCGAACCGAACGTGTGACCCCACCAATGGATTCCTCGTCCGGAGAGCAATCCATAGGTGGGGTCACACGGTCGGTTCGAGTCCCATTTAGCGACTCTGGAGCTCAAAACGCGTCTAGAGTTTTGGCCGCCTCCACCGGCTTCTGGCCCACTGTGCCCCGCGTGCGCCGCGTGTGAAAGCAAAAGTGAAGGTTTGTTCCGGACAGCTGCGAACAGAGCAGGGCTGCTTTATTGGCAGTCCGGGCAGGCACCGCGCCACGCGGGGCAAGGAGCAGCAACGCGGTGGCAGCCAGTCCGTCAAGCTCGCGGCCCGTCGGACAGACGGACGGAAGGACGGACGGACAGACAGGGGTTGGATTCCCACATGGTCGTGAATGACGATGCAAGGCGCCTGGAATTGGAAAACACGGTTCAGCGACGTGACGGGTCGCGCTAGGCGAAGGAATCATCCGGTGCGGTAAAAAAAAATAGAAATACAATTGAAAAAAAAAACATATGAAAAATAAGAAGAGGGACTTCTTGGCCGCCGAAAAGGGGAGTGGCGTCGTGCCCTTGGTTCCGTGTCACGCCGTGTCAGCGGTGTCAGGTTCTCTAGCAAGAAAAAGATTTTTACAAAAAAAAAAGTGGAAAAATTTAAAAAAATGCGATAAAATGGTAAATGCACGGCCGGCTTATGTAAAATTAGAAAAGGATGATGCCAAGACAGGCTCGCAATAAAAAAGGCAAGTGTTGCAGTCCGTCAGTACGCACAGCAGCGGCCGTGCCTGTGTGGCGAATGACTGCCAGATAACGATAACGGCTCTCGCCTCTCACTGTGTGTGTGTGTGTGCGCGCGCGTGTGTGCAAGTGCGCTTTGGAGGCCGACAGCTTGCCTGCCCCGCGTAGAAAGTCCCTCAGTTTTTGGTTCGGCCGAACGCAGTAAGCTAAGCGGCGAGCGCGTGTCTGGCGTGTCTGTCTGTCTGTCGCAGGTGTGGCCCGTGATTGACCCAGTTTGGCCAGTGACTCGGCGCGTGGTGCGCACTTGCCAAGTGCCCGTCTGTCTGTCTGTCTGTCTGTCTGTCTGTCTGTCTGTCTGTCTGTCTGTCTGTCTGTCTGTCTGTCTGTCTGTCTGTCTGTCTGTCCGTCCGTCCGCTGGGCGGGAAAGGCAAACGTCCCATCCGTATGCAGCACGTGTGGACGCCGCGGCGCGCTGATGACGGCCGTGAGGGCTGGGTGGGCCTGGTGGGCCTAGGGGAACTGGTTCCGGCGTCCGCGAGGCCCGGCGGGTCGCGGCTCCGCCCGCGGAGACGGCTTCCCCGGTTCGAACCGCGGCCGCGCGCGTGGCACACAGTGGGCCAGAAGACCGGTGGAGGCGGCCAAAACTCTAGTCGCGTTTTGAGCTCCAGAGTCGCTCAATGGGTTTCAAATTGAACGTGTGACCCCACCAATGGATTGCTCTCCGAACGAGGAATCCATAGGTGGGATCACACGTTCGGTTCGAGCCCTGTTTACGCGTCTAGAGTTTTGGCCGCCTCCACCGGTCTTCTGGCCCACTGTGTGGCGTCGTTGCCTGGCTTGCCTGTCTTTGCCCGGTCGAGGTTGCCGTGGACGACGCCCCGCCGTCACACGCCGCCCACGCCAAGAGCGCCGTCGCCGCGCACGCACCGACAAGGCACCGACGCGGCGCGGCAGGGAGAGGGGGGGGAGAAAGAAGATGCAGGGCGGGCAGACGACGCGGCGGCAGACGACAGAAAAGATGGGCGAAGAACAAGGCTGGGAATGCAGTCCGCCTGGGACGGGGCGGCACGGCACGGCACTGCCAGCACGCTGTCTCGCTCGCACTCGCAGGGCGCCCCACAGGCCGCGTGGGTGCGAGAGAGACAGAGCGCCTGTTCGGAATGGTTCGCCGGGATGGCGCAGCGCGCGGCGAAAGTGTCTGTCTCTGTTCCGCCCACGAGGCGCAGCGGCGCAGCGCGTAACCGCGCGCCGTATGATGCGGAGTGACTCAAGGTGCGCGCTCTAATTTCTCATAACAGCGTGTCTGACAAAGCGGAGGGGCGAGGCGAGGCTGGCGAGGCGTTTGCGGAGCGTTTGTAGCAGTCCGTCCCGTGTGTGCGTGATTATCAAACTAGGCCAATCTGTCCCGGTGGCCGCCGCACCCCGCACCATGGACTGTGTGTACGTGAAATTCCACAGTGTGCCACTAAAACACGCAGTAGAAGCGTTTCATTTTTAGCTTGTCGATTTCAGAAGGTTCGTTTTTTCGACTGAATTCCGCTTTTAAAAATAAATTTTCTGAAAAAGTGATCTTTTTTTTTTACAAAGTTGACTCTTTTTTTTAAATGTTACTTAAAACTTAAAATTCACTGAAAGATTTTTTTTTCCGTTGTTTTGGCACGCAGCGTTTGGCGTCCGCTCCGGGTCGGGTTGCGGTTCGCCCAGGAGAGGTCGCCCTCCCCGCTTTAATTACACCATCCGAGCGATTCCCTCTCTCCGTCTCTCTCGCACCGCCACGGCGCCACGGCCCGCCCCGCGAGTGCGACTGAGACGGAGCGATGCGGGCCGGGGCGCCAAGGCGTGAGGCAGTCGAGCTAATTAGCGTGGAGTGTGTCACGCCGTGGGATGGACCAGCCATGGACCAGCCGCATGGACCAGCCATCGCTCTCGCGTCACTCAGTCATTCAGTCCGCCTGTCGCACAGTGGGCCAGAAACGGGCGGAGGCGGCCAAAACTCTAGACGCGTTTTGAGCTCCAGAGTCGCTAAATAGGACTCGAACCGAACGTGTGACCCCACCAATGGATTCCTCGTCCGGAGAGCAATCCGTAGGTGGGGTCACACGGTCGGTTTGAGTCCCATTTAGCGACTCTAGGGCTCAAAACGCGTCTAGAATTTTGGCCGCCTCCGCCCGTTTCTGGCCCACTGTGTGTCGGTCGGTCCGCCTGTCGGTCCGCCTGTCGGTCCGTCTCACTCCCACTCGGTGATTTGCGCGCCGGCCAGTGCCGTCCTTGTCCAGCGCGTGCTGCGCGTGCTCGCCGCGATACATACCAGTGTGCCATCACCGCGGTTACGACACCCACGGGGGCGTGAGGGATTGGCGACGTGGACCACATCAGCCAGTCCGCTCGGGAAAGTTTTTGGCAACGTAACCGACTTGCAGTGAGGGTGGCGTAGCCAAGTCTCATTAGGGAACTTAGAAAAAAAAACATGGAAAAAAGTTACATTGAAATCCATATGCATGCAACAAAACCAAAATTACAAACAAAAGAGGCACGGGGTCAATATTTTTAACAAAATCAGTTGGTTTGGTGCTTAGGAAACCCTTCCGGTTTTTGGCGTGGTGCAGGCCGCGGTATCGCGGGCCGTTTCCAACACGATTAGGGAGCAGGGCGGGGCGCCGGAGCGTTCCAGGAGAGCCTCTGGAGAAGGCTTGAGGCTTGCCCTGCCCTGCCCTGCCGTGCCCTGCCCTGCCGTGGCCGCCTGACGGACGGATCCAGGAGATCATGATCGTGGACTTGTCCAAAACGGCCCGCGCCCTTTTCCTTTATGTTGTTGTTGTTGCTGCCGCCACTAATCGGCAATGAAATGGAAAGTGCGCGGAGACTGGGCCGAACGACGACGACGCGGTGCCCGAGACTCCCGGAGCAGAACAACGACAACCGGGGGCGTGCCCCGCCGCCCCGACGCGCCCCGACGCGCCCCGACGGGCCCGACGCCACCGGATGCCTTTTTGTTGTGTTGTCTGCTCGGCTGGAGCGCGCTGGAGCAAGCACGCCACAGCGTGGCATCGCGAGGCACTGCCGCCGTTGTCCTCCCAGTGTCGCTGCGCTGCCGCTGCCCCGCCGCCGCGGCGTCCGCAGGAAGCAGCCTCCCCCTCTTTTCCAGTGCAGGCGGTAAGGCCTCAAGGCGTAACCGATTACCAGCGATACTGGCGCGGCGCGGCGCGGTTCAGTGTCTGTGACGTCACCGTCACGGCGTCACGGCGGCCTCTTCGCAGCGCTTATCGCTGCCGAAAGAAGCGGCGACCTTGGCGACGTCAGAGGAGAAACTGGGGACGCGCAGCCCGTGTTTTTCACTTTGTGAGTCACCCCACTGGAGGTGATGCAATGCGCGCTTCGGTAGGGGCGAACCGAGAGCGGCTCCGAGCGACCCCGCCGTTAGCACGGCCTCCTGCAACGCCTGCAAGCACTCCTCCATTCTCCACCAAGAACAAGTCTCCACCACGAGCATTTCTTTCGTGAAAGGGCATTTTCTGCCACGCAGCATCCATTTTCTGTATCCATACCTCCTTCTCCCTAAGCGCAGTATTTTTGGGTAGCCAGACGAGGTCACAAACCAGGAGGACACCGGTTTCCAAAATGTGCCCCACGTCAAAATCCTGGGCTCTCTCCGTTCGTGCATTGTCGGGTATCGCCTGGCTCGAACCCCCAGGCTGCGGCAGCGGCAACGGCGGAGGCCAAAAAACTACAACAAAGTGTGCAAGAACGGACGGGAAAATGAGGGGGGCGAAAAAAAGTCAACAAGGCGACGGACAAAGTGTGTAATGTCGGGCCGGTGGGGCCTGGTGGGGCCTGGCCGCCTCGGTGCCGACGGACGCGGACGCCCCGCCGGGGACTATTCCCGCGGCCTGTGGCCCATGCCGCCGTCCTTCTTTTTCTGCCCCCGTCTGCGAGGCGGTCTGCGAGGCGGGGTCGGCCCGGCCGCTGCTTCGACAACGCCCGGGAGTAACTGATGGCCGGCCGTTTTGTCATCGTCAGCGTCGTCGTCGTCGTCGTCGTCGTCGTCGTCGTCCTCGCCCCTCGACTCGAACTGCAGGCTGATGCCGCCAACAGCGCGCTCCGTCTCTCTCGCACCCCAGCGGGACGCGCCGTGAGTGCGAGAGAGACTGTTCGCCGCTATTCGACGGGCCATCGCGGGCTATCTCGTCGCCGTCCTCGCTACCTGCGTGGGACGACGACGACGACGGGGACCTTGAACCAGATGGCGGCGACCTTCGGCGTCGCGCGCCAAATTCGAACGCCAGTTGTGTCACCGGCTGGAGTCTGCCTCTCTCTCGCGCCTTCGGCCAAGCCTTCGGCTCGGCCCGTGGGTGCGAGAGAGGCAGCGCGACGAAAGCGCTGTCCCCGCCCCGCCGGGCGGTCTGGCGGCGGTAAGGTGAAGGCACGCGCGGCCGGTGTCGGTGGCGGCCAAGGAAAATTGCAGCCGCCGAGCCTAGCCGGTGTTTGAACCCTGACCCGCCGCCATCGACACCTTTTGTTGGGAAAGAGTGCGTCAGGGCTGCAAGGCGATTACCCTATGCACTCGTTGCCCAAGCTCGGCCGCCTGCCTGTCTGTCTGCTAGTCCGTCCGTCCGTCCGTCCGTGTGTGCGTCGCAAAGGCGCCGCGTGCAGCATTCGCAGAACGGGCGGGTCCCGGCGGCGGTCGGCCGGGCCGGCCTCTGCTGCCGCGGCTCCCCGAGTGTATTTTGGCGGTGGCGATGGATTCTGAGCATGCAGGCCGCGATGGAAATAGCGGACGCGCCGCGAGTCCAGGCGGACGGACGGACAGACAGACAGACAGACAGGGTGGGAACGGTCAGCCAAACAAGATCGCGAAAGAAGAAGCGAGGGTAAAGTTACACAGGCGCGGGTTTTCATGTTTGATACACTTTATACCCTGCGGCCAACACGCCCAGTAATAGGTGGTTTTGTGTGTGTATGTGTGTGTGTGTGTGTGTGTGTGTGTGTGTGTGTGTCTGTGTTTGTGAGAGATACAGATCCGCGTCCAGTGATAGCAGCACCACATATCTGTTACTGTTGCGTGTGCATCTTTTTAATAGGCTCTCCTCTGGGCAAGAGGTATTCATTGGCCCTGTTTGTTTGTTACAGGTGAGCATGGGAACCTCCGTGCCTCCGTCCCAGCTGCCCGCGGTGGTTGGCTTCGCCTTGCGCCTTCTTGAACTTTGAAGTTTGAATTCCGCGACGGGGTGGAGGACCCAATATTCCCAGCAGGACCTAATATTTTGAAAAGTTTACAAATTTTACTTTACATTGTCTTTTTGGTCGCAAGAGTTTTAACGGGTTTTTTTGGCTTCACACTGTGGAGGAATTAGGAGGTTACTTCGGCCCCAGCCGCCAGGCCTCGAACCCAAAACTATTTTTTCGAGGCTCTAGTAGAAGAAGTTGCGAAACGCAAGGTTTTTGAGAACGAAGGCTGTCACGTAGCGCCTGCGAAGGGTGGGGTAGGCAACCCTGCGGAGCTGTGCTGCCCCCGCGTTGCCTACCCGGCGCTCTGCAGGCGCTCACTCCAAACACCGCGTCGTCGCGCTGTCTCTCTCGCACCCCCACGCTGCGCCCGGCTGTGCCCCACGAGTGCGAGAGAGACAGCGCGCTGCTGTCCGTATTTCGCCGTCTTTACGGCGTGTTGTCATGGCGGCCGCCACGTGTCTGGGGCCCGGGGGGCCCGGGGGCTCTTTGGCTCGGCCGCCCAGGAGGGGCATCGCCTGCATTAGCGCCCCCCCCCCTCTCCCCCGGACGGGTTCGACAGCGAACCGGCTCTGGGTGCTGCGGGCCTGCCGGGCCTGCCGGGACGCGGGATTGAAGCGCAGCAGTGGCGGCCGCGCGCAGTCCATGTTCGGAGACGGCCATCACACACCAGTGTAGCGGCCGGCCTCTGGGGACGCCGAAAAGTGCGGAGAAAGTGTGGAGAGGTAGCGCCCGCCGCCCCGCCCCGCCGTCCAGGCACCTTGCCGAACCTAGCGCCCAGCCTGACTTAACCACTGCCCGGGCCCGGATGCACGAAATCGGAAAGATTGGTCGGCTGGGTTGATTTGTCTGTGACTCCTTTTGCAGATGTGTCTAATCCTCAAACTTTGTCGGAATTTTCGAGCCACGCAATAATTGCTGAGCGAAGCGAAGCACCCTGTTTGGGATTTTGAATAGCTCATTTGTCCGACCCCCCCCCCCCGATACCTTTAGTTTACTAGAGGTATCTTCCTCTGTTTATTTTTACTATATTCATATGCGTATACATAGTCGAAGCTCCATAGTCCAAGCTCCATAGTCCAACGTCTATAGTCCAACGTCTATAGTCCAAGCTCTATAGTCCAAGCTCTATAGTCCAAGCTCTATAGTCCAAGCTCCATAGTCCAAGCTCCATAGTCCAAGCTCCATAGTCCAAGCTCCATAGTCCAAGCTCCATAGTCCAAGCTCCATAGTCCAAGCTCCATAGTCCAAGCTCCATAGTCCAAGCTCCATAGTCCAAGCTCCATAGTCTAAGCACCATAGTCCATATTCTATAGTCCAAGCTCAATAGTCCAAGCTCCATAGTCGTACGCCAAGCTTCATAGGCCATTTAGATTGAGAATAAGATCTGTCGCGAGTAGGGTATGATCTTTCGCGAGTAGAGTAAGATCTGTCACGAGCCCGTTAGGTTAGGTTAGGATTGGTTGGACCATTTTGTTTGAGAATAAGATCGGTCGAGAGTAGGGAAAGATCTGTCACGAGTAGAGAAAGATCTGTCACGAGCCCGTTAGGTTAGGTTAGGATTGGTTGGACAATTTAGTTTGAGAATAAGATCTGTCGAGAGTAGGGTAAGATCTGTCACGAGTAGAGTAAGATCTGTCACGTGCCCGTTAGGTTAGGTTAGGATTGGTTGGAACATTTAGTTTGAGGATAAGATCGGTCGAGAGTAGGGAAAGATCTGTCACGAGTAGAGAAAGATCTGTCACGAGCCCGTTAGGTAGAGTAGGGTAAGATCTGTCACGAGTAGAGTAAGATCTGTCACGTGCCCGTTAGGTTAGGTTAGGATTGGTTGGAACATTTAGTTTGAGAATAAGATCGGTCGAGAGTAGGGAAAGATCTGTCACGAGTAGAGAAAGATCTGTCACGAGCCCGTTAGGTTAGGTTAGGATTGGTTGGACCATTTAGTTTGAGAATAAGATCTGTCGAGAGTAGGGTAAGATCTGTCACGAGTAGAGTAAGATCTGTCACGAGCCCGTTAGGTTAGGTTAGGATTGGTTGGAACATTTAGTTTTAGATTATTAAATTGCCTTCCGTCGATTCAAGGAGAAACCAACCATTGCCGAATCACAATCCTTCGCGCAAAAGCATACTTCCTGGCTATCACCCCCCAAAAAGAAAAGAGGCTCATTTTCAAAATAAACACATCCAAATTTACTACTGATGAAAATGCATTTCCATCTCCAGCAGAATCCAGCTCAGCATCGAGGCCGAAGGCCTTCCCCTGGCTAGTAATGCATACGTCGAAAGCAACCAATCGAACTGACTGGAGTGACGAGGCGCCTTGCTTCGCCCTGCCCGCGAGCGAGCGAGGAGTCACCGCGGGGTGAATCATGCAGTCGGTGCTTCCGTGAGGAGCCTCCCGCTCGGGCGACACACACACACACACACTCACACACACACACACACACACACACACACACACACGCGCGCGCGCGCGCGCGCGCGTCGTCCGACGAGATAGCGGAGACCCCCTTTCGGAAGCACTCGCACCGTCTAATAACGTTTCGCTGCGCAAGTCATAGCCCGCGCTAATTCCGAGTAATATAATTCGACCGCCACCGCGCTGCTTTTCCACCGCCGCCAGTACACTGCCTCCACGCGCACCGCCACGATACACCATCCGATTGCCATCGCCCGCCCGCGCGCACTCACTCACACACACACACACACACACACACACACACACACGTGCGTTTGTTGTGGCGGCGCGGTCCGCACTCATTTCCTTAATTGCAGTGCTACCGGAGCCGCCTCGCCGTGTGTGTGTGTGTGTGTGTGTGTGTGCGCGCGCGCGCGCGCTTACACCCCGCGGCCACCCTCGCCTCCACTGGCGCATACCGGTCCTCCCCACACGCACCTTTCTCCGCGGCACCTCCGTAAAGTTGTCACCACTTTGTAGCGTGCGGCTCGCGTCGTGCGCGCGTCAGTGTGAGTGTGTGTGTGTGTGTGTGTGTTCGGGACGGCGCCGCAGCGCGTGTCCCCCGGCGACCTCTCCGTGTAGTGCTCGGTGTTGTTGGTCTTCTCCAGCGCCGCCGACTGTCTCTCTGTCTTTCTAGCCGCTTGCGACGGCGGGCGCCTTAACAATGCCGCCGTTAAAAGGCACCTTGCCGCCGCTGTCGCGCTGGCGCGCTCGGCCACTGCTTGCGCCCTCTCTCGGCGAGTAAAACTTTTATCTCCGCGTTGCACCCTGGCCTCCCTGCAGTCCCTGCGCCGTAAGCCTTCTATATCGCCGCCGTCGCCGCCGCCTCTGTGCTCTGCAGGCTGCAGACTGCAAGCGCACTAAAGGGAGCGTCGTGAACCGCGGGAACCAAGGCCACGCCTCCGAGCGGGAATAGGAACAGCATTGCGGCATCGAGCACTCACTTCGAGTTGACGCGTTCAAAAGCCAGGATCAACCGTGTAGAATATGATCCAACGTTTGATAGCCAAAGCGAAAAACAGAGTTTGAATTTGGCGGACCCGCTCCGCACCACCACCGCGTTGAAGGACAGTCCCCGTCCCGACCCGGGAAGAATAGAGTTTGCGGCTCGAAACCGCATCGCGCGGTGTGCGCTGCGGCGCTGCGTGGCATTGCAGCAGCCTGTGATAACTCAGGCGTCTAATGAGGCGGAGCGGGGCGCGGCGTGGACACTTCGTCACCTTGTCGCCGAGGTGCGCGTGGGCGGAGCGGGGCGGGGCGCCGAGGGCACGCCAGACACGCGGACAAACCGACGGCGACAACATTCCCGATAAACTTGGTACTTTTCCGCGTGCGTCGCGCGGCGTGCTTTACGGTGCGACCCCTGTTGTTGCCTCGTTCGCTCCGTCTCTCTCGCACGCACGGGGCGTCCCGCCGGAGTGCGAGAGAGACGACGAACACGTTGCACATAGTTCGGGACCGAGCTGCAGGCCAATTAGCCTATGGGACGCGTGCTTTGCTAATTGTGGTCCTGACCCGCACCCCGAGCGGCCTGGGGAAGCTTGGCGAAGCCTGCGGGCTGCAGGCTGATTCCGAGAGCGTCTTTCGTCGCTCTGCCTCCCTCGCAAGGGGCGCCTCACGGGTGCAAGAGGGACAGAGCGACGAAGAGGACTTTTGAAATCAGCCTGCAGACCGAGCCTGGCCGAGAAGGAAGCCTCCTCCAAGTCCTGCGCCGCGTTGGCCTGGCCTGGCCGGGGCACTCCGGCGGCGGCGCGGCGGCGCGTAAATGGATGAGTTCATCGCAGTGGCGGAGTAATTGCACTCCGAAACGCGTTCTGGAACGAGTTGTCTCGGTTACTGCTCTTTTTCCTGTTTATAATTTTTTTTTTTTTAAACGCTGGTCTTCTTGGTGCTAACACGTATAGACACGGAGTGTAATCCCCACCACCATCTGCTGCTGCTGCTTCTGCTGCAGCAGCGGCCAGCCAACAGGCCACTCGGATCGTAATCCATCATATCGTTTTCTCTCGTTTATTTCGCCGATCTGACAACCTGCATGCCCGCGCGCTTGTGAGCGTCAGCGTGTGTGTGTGTGTGTGTGTGTGTGTGTGTGGTGTGTGTGTGTGCGTGTTGCGTGCGCTGGCGGGGGTCTGTCGCGTCGCACACACGGCTTCTCAAACTGCCAAACTGCCCCTGGCTTTGGCGCGCTTTGGCGTGAGTCGCAGTCACGCCGAGGCACTGACTTCCCTGCATCTCAAGGCCGCGCGCTGGCGACGACAGCCCCCCCCCCTGTAAACACAGGGGTGAACAACTTCACCCTCTTCATTTATGAATTTTATTTTGATTTCTCCTTGTTTTTTTTTCTGTTTCTCCCGATTGGCACTCTTTCCTTGTCGTTTGCCTTCGCAGTGACAGTTGAAACCAGCCGGTCGCGAGTCGTTGTCGTTTCTTTTCCGTTCGCGGCGCCGATCCAAAAACATGATTGGCGCTGCGTGGTGGCGCCGTGGCGCCGAGCCGCCGCCCGTGAGTTCGATTTCCTGCTGACGGAGCGGAGGCCGCCGCCACACAGTGGGCCAGAAGCCGGTGGAGGCGGCCAAAACTCTAGACGTGTTTTGAGCTCCAGAGTCGCTAAGTGGGACTCGAACCGAACGTGTGACCCCACTAATAGATTGCTCTCCGAACGAGGAATCCATTGGTGGGGTCACACGTTCGGTTCGAGTCCCACTTAGCGACTCTGGAGCTCAAAACGCGTCTAGAGTTTTGGCCGCCCCCACCGGCTTCTGGCCCACTGTGCGCCAGTGGCCTGGCGCCTGCTCCCGCCACGCGGTCCGATTCCGATTCCGGAGTGTCGGTCCGTCCCTCTCGCTCCCCCACGGGGCGCCCCGTGAGTGCGACGGAGACGGGGCGACGAACCGACTCCGGTCCCTGCAGCGCTGCAGCGCGCAGACAAAGCCCTCCGGGCAGCGCCTCCATTCCGACGCCCTACAAGAGCATTGTGCTTTTGGGGAGCGACACGGCCATTGTGGCTCCGCGGTGCGCCGTGCCGCCGCCGTGCGCCGCGCTCCCGGAGGACGCCAAGGGGAGGGGGGCGGTCATGAACTTGAGGCCATGAAGTGGACCAGGCAGGCGGGCGCCTCGGCGGGCGCTTTGTGCTGGCGGTGCTGGCCGCCTTCCTGGTGCGCCGCTTAATTGTTGCTCTAAGTCACGCATCGACGGGGTTCAATGCGCCGCAACAACTTGCCATTGTTTCGCCGGCAAGGGGTGGACGGACGCACGCCCTCTGTCTCTCTCGCACCCCTAGGGAGCGCCCCGCGAGGCCGCGAGCGCGAGAGAGACAGAGCGACGAGGGCACTGTTGGGAATAATCAGCCAGCCGCGCTGCAAGTGCGCGCGCCGACGAGATTAGAGTCCGTGGAAAGCGCCGCGGGGGCGGCGTGGCGGGGCGGGGCGTGGCGGGGCGTGGCGGGGCGGGGCGGGGCGGACGCGAGGGCAGGGACACGTCGGAACGGATCGCCCCGCCCCGCCCGTCCGTCGCTCGACCATCCCAGGATTTATATGCCAGCCGATAAGGCAGGGCGTCGTGGATGCTCCTCGCCTCCCTGCAGACTGCCGGCCGCACCTCGCGGCGCAGGGCCTTCACCGCCAGCCCGCCAGCCCGGCTGACCTATCGGCGGAGGCGTTATATTGGCACAAGTCAGCGATTCCTTCCCACACACTCCGCAGGCGGACACCCCACTGTCTTTTATCAGTGCAGGCAGCTTTCCCCCCGCCGGCCAGGAGCGTAGCCACAGGGGCGTAGCCAGGGGCGAAGCAGCGCCGGGAAAAGGGGACAGAAAGCCGCTGAAAGTTCTTCGTCTGTGTTTCCAGTTTCCACTGTAGCGGTTGGAGACTTCAACGCGCACGTCGGTCCCCGCCGGGCGTTCAAGTCTCTGTGTCGCTGGCGTGTGCCGCTCGCGCCGTGCCGCCGACAATCACGGAATGGTGTCGCCGATGTCACACCTCGCCGCCGTCCCGTTGGTCGTCCCGGCGTCGTCACGTCGCAGTGCTCTGGCGGTGCGGTAACCACGGCAACGCGATGACGCCGCGCCGCCGTGTGCGTGGACCTGGCGACGGCTGGCGGCGGCATGCTCCCCGTGGAGCGGAGGGCGTGCGAGCTTTCGCCGTGCCGTGTCGTGTGCAAACAGACGGACATGTTGTCGGAGGCCCCGCGGTGGCGCCGGGCGCGGTGTCCGCGGGGGTCCGCCAGAGGGTGCTTGCCGACGTACTCGCTTTTCGAGTTTCGCGCGCGAACGTGAATGATGTTTCCGCGGAGTTGGTTCGCCGCCGTGCTCACTTTTAGTTTCGGACGAGGATGGCGTTCCCGCTCGGTGGCTTCCCAGTGTGCCACTGTGTCGCCTCGACCGCAGGGCCGCGGCGGTGAGGACGCGCCGCACCGCGAGGCGGGGTAGGAGGTCACGAGGTGGATGGGCATGACGATGACGGCGACGCGACGCGGCGATGCTGCAGCCTTGGCTTGCTCATCACTGTCGCATCATTATTCTGAAATTAGTCGGACCTTGGCCGGCCGTCCCGGTGCCGCCGCCACACTGCCACACCGACACCCGAAGGCAGGCTTCGAGCCTCGCCACTGTAATTGCCTGGGCGGGCCGAGCAGCGCGTCGACGCGTCGACGCGGCCCTGGTCCGGCCTGGTGGTTCCGCGTCCAGGACGCCGGTTCCACGACCTGGAGGGCGGAGACGTGGCGGGACGCGGTGACCCAGGACACTGCATATGAACCATGGAGCCCCCAGCCCGCCCGGCCCGGCAGGGCACTGTGGCAGGGCACTGTGGGTGTCCCACAAGCGAAGGCGAAAGGTCGCCCTGTGGCCACACTGTGGGTGCAGCATCCCGCGGGCCCAGTTTTTCCCGCGCTGCGGAGGTGGGAGCGAGGGCGACAGCGCGAGGGGCGGCGGCGAGAGCGAGACGGCGCGAGGCGAGGCCGTGTCGCGGTGACGTGCCGGATGCTAATGGACGGTAGCAGGACACGCAGAGAGACACGGGATGGCGCTCACGACCTGCGCGGCCTGCACGGCCTGCAAACGGCGTCAAATTAGGGGCGGCAAACCGGGCAGCAAACGGGCGGCCTGCAGCGCCGCGCGCCGCGCCGACACGGCGACATCGTGACCACCGTGGCGCAGATAAGGCTTGGCGCGGTGGCGGGGCGGGGCGGGGCGGGGCGGGCCCCGCTTGCATGAATAAGTCATTCCCAGGCAGGACCCTCCGCGGCCGTGACCCCGCCACGCCCTGCCACACATTGCTACACGCCAAAACAAACAAAAAAAACAAATGCAAACCGACAAAAAAAAACAGCGAAACTTTATTTTTTTTTCTCCAGCAGCGCACGGAGAGTGCTGCGACATGCAACATGTTGCAGCGCCACAGCATGGCACGGCAAGGCAGTGCGCGGCGGGCGGAGAAATGGTAAAAAGTTTCACTCGCTGCGTCGTCGCGCCGCGCTGCTGAGACGTGTGGACGTCGTCGTCGTCAAAGTGCACGCCGGACCGCGCGCCAGGCCGAGCACGCCGAGCTGGCCGAGCTGGCTTAGCCGGCCGGGCTGAGCCGCCGCGGGGGGCCGCGGCCTGCGCGGACCAATGAGGAAGCGCTTTGGAGGCGGGGGAGGGGGAGGGGGTGGGGCGTGTAATGACTGGTAGCTGTTGATCCCCGCGGCGGCTTCACTCGCTCCACTCGCCGGGTAACGCGCTACGCGCTGCAATCGGATTAGCGGCAATAACGCCTTCTCACCTGCAGAGAAAGCAGCGCGGCGTGGCGGGGCGGGGCGGGGCGCGGCGGGGATGGGGTGGCTCGGCGGCATATGGTGCCCTGCTGGTGTGGTATTGTTTTCCAATTCTGATGAGCGACTGCTGCTTGCTCCACTCTTCACAGTGCCGCCCTGTTCGATGACTGCGCGGGGCGGGGCGGGGTGGGGTGGGGCGGGGCGGGGCGGGGCGGCAGTCAGTGGGTGCGGCAGACCGCAGGGCGCGGCGGCGGCGGGGCGCTCCAACCACAACGACGTCTCAGCGTGCGCGGTTCGTCGCGGTGTGCCTGCACTGCGCACCGAGCCGAGGACGCGCCCGACGCCACGAAGTGGGTCCGCCCCACTGCGAGGACTGGCAGCGCCACTGCGAGAACCCAAAGCAGGGGCCGAGAATGCTGCGCGGCGTGTGCTCCATGTGTTCGCGTGCGACGCCGTGCGACGCCGTGCGACGCCGTCCTGGAAGCGATGCCATCCAGAGCACGTCACCGTCGTCCCCCTGGACTCGCCTGGACTCGTGCCCCGCCGGGCGGCGCGGCGCGGGGCCCCCGACCTCGCGACCCTCACGTCGGCCGCCTGGGCCGGCGCACGCACGTACGCCGTGGACGTGCGCCGAGCGCCGTGCGCCCCACCAGAAAGAAACGCGATCTGGCCGATGTTTTAAAGTGTCGCGGGCAAGTGACTGGCGGAAGCAGCATCGGCGCCTCCTCTGCCGGAAACAGGCCGCCGGACGACGCTCTGTCTCTCTCGCACGCTGACGGGGCGCCCCGTGAGTGCGAGAGAGACAGAGCGACGAAAGCGCTGCCCGGAATTCCTGGCCGGGTCGACGGCGCCGCGACCAGTCACGTGACAGGGCAATGGCGGCGCGGCGCGGCGTGCAGCCGAAGCCCTCGGTGTCGTCCTCGGCGACGGCCCTCTCCCCTCGGCTTCGTGCCGCCCCAGACTCCAGCCGCTCCAGCCCGGCGGCGTGACGCGTCCTGGAAAAAGGCGCGGGAAACAAAGGCGCCGTTTGGACGGCCGGCGGTGGCGGCTGCGGCGCGTCGCCGCGCACGCCGTCGACAGCCTGCCGCCGCATCGTTTGCATCGGCTGCATCGCATCGCGCATCCCTGATGAACACGTTTCCCTCTCCGTTGCAGGTGATTACGTCGTCGACGCCGTCCTCGCGCTTCCGATGACGCCCGCCGCGCCCGCCCCGCGCGCCGCCTAGGCCAGGCCCAGGCCTTCCGCCCTCCATTATCCCGACTGCTGGCTTCGTTCAAGGTTCGCGTGTGAGAGTGAGAACGGTGATCGGTGTGCGTGCGTGTGGTTGTGTGTGAGAGCGCGCGCCTGAACAGCGAGCGTCTGTGTGTGTGTGGGGGGGGGGGGTATGTGTGTGTTACATAAAAGCGGCGACAACCGATGCGAAAAAGACACGTGGGCCCCGTTGTCTTCTTCCGGCCGTTCCGCCGTTCCGCCGCGCCGCCGCGCCGCCGTGCCGGGCCATGGGAAGCGGGGCACTTGTTGACGGAAGGAAGGCCGCCCGGGCCGCCTGCGCGATTACTGGCTGCCGGCGGCGGTGGCGGCGACCTTCGGCTCGACGAGGAGCGCGCCTCCCCCGCCGCCACGCCCCACCAAGACAGCCGGCCGCGAGGCGGACCCGCGGCGGGGCGGGGCACCGCGTCGAACACCGGCTCGCAATTTGGAGCGATCTGCCGTCGCCGCAAAGGCCCTCTGGGTGCCTCCCTGGCGGAGTCGCTGGCGAACGACGGCGTGGGACTCGGGGGGCCTCGTCGGCGACCCTCGGCCGTTTGACCCGAACTTGAACCGAACGCACGCACGGGGCCCGGTCGACCTTAGACCACAGGCCGCGGCGCACGCGAGCCGGGCAAAAATCGAGCCGCGGGCTGATTCGTCGCACTGTCTCTCTCGCACACTTAACGCCACATGAGTGCGAGAGAGATAGACACAGCCCGCCACGCCACCGTCGTCGCGCCGCGTCGCGCCGCGTCGCGCGGAGGCCGGTAGCAGAGCCGGCTTGTCTCGCCGTCGATCGTCTCCAAATACCCGCTCGGTTCGAATCGGCTTATCGCCAAACAGCAACAAGAACACCAAGAACAGCAACAACAACGAGCTTTCCCTTTAAGTGCGCCATTGTTGCGTCCGTATTGTCCCACCCGTGTTTGAACACATCTCCCCCCCCCCTGCCGCATCTCGCTCGGTCTCTGTTGCCCGCATCGCGGAGGATCAGAGTCCGCGACGCTGTTCCTTCCCTGTTCTCCGTTTCGCCGAGGGGTTCGCTGGTGTGGAACGATTTGCTTATACCAACCACCACCACCGTCATTTCGAGGTGCAGGATCTAGGTCTCGCGTGTCGCTTGGTGTGTGTGCGGATGTGTGTTTGTGTGTGGGTGTGTGTCCCGAACCAGACCTTCTGGGAACTTGTTTGTAGGGACTGCCTTGTAGTACAAGTGGTACACGAGGGCCTCGCGAGGGACAGCCATTGGGAATGCAAGTCGTACTGCGGTTCGTACTCCCCCATGGTCCTGGCGCGCCCTGCCTCGGAGAGAGAGAGAGAGAGAGAGAGAGAGAGAGAGAGAGAGAGAGAGAGAGAGAGAGAGAGAGAGAGAGACGAGAGCAAGAGAGAGATAATCATTTTCATAACACTCCTCTGGGCCGGGGCACCGGCGTCGTCGGCAGCTGCGCGGTCTAAATTGTGGGGGTTATGATTTGGCCGGGCAGTGAAAGCTAATCTTTTGTCGAGGGCTTTAATATGGTAGCCACGCCGTGCCGGGCCCCTGTCGAGCACGTTTTTATCATTGTTGTTCTGGAGGGGGAGAAGAGGTGGGGGCAGGCTGGCGTGCAGGGCATTGCATCGCCCGGGGCCGTTGCATCGTATTATTGCCTCTAGTGCGAATGGCTTTTTACGGGCGGCCTTGGGCCCCTTCCACGCCACGGGGGCCCTCTGGGGCCCTCTGGGGTCACCGGCGTGGCGTGGCACGGCGTGGCGTGACACCGATTGGCATCAAAATATCGACAAATGCAGGCGGGGGATGGGGGGGGGGGGGTGCACGACGCGCAGTCCGCCGACGGCGCTGAGAGCGGCCCGCCGGTCGTAACTTGCCGACAGTCGTGGACCCTTTCGCACCATTGCAGTGCATTGCGCGGTCCCAGTTGGCTATGGCTATCCGCGAAGGACCGGCGGGGCTCTAAGGGGCAGGCGGTAGTGCAAAAAAAAAATAAAAAAAAATTTGACCTAAAGGCTTAAAGTTGGACTGAAAGCGAGGGCAGCGGGAATGCAGTGTTGTTCCCCGTTGGCTGCCTTTGGCAGCCTATCGGTTCCCCGCGGTTCCCGTCGGTCCCCTGTCGGTTCCCACGCCCCGAATGGCCGAATGGGCACTGCCGCTGGGCGCGTCCCGTCGTCCTGTGCCATTCATATTTACGGCGCCGTTACTGGCAGGAAAGAAAAAGAAAATCGCGCGCAGAAAAAAAGGCGACCGGTTATACAGCGAAAGGTCCTTGTCTCGTCTCCCCTTTCCCCTTCGGAAACAAAATGTCGTTGTGGCAACAATGACAACTGCGGACTAGCCCCGGCAAGCCCCGGCAAGGCGCGGCCAGCCCAGTCCGTTAATGAGGGCGGTGGTGCGCTGCGCTCGGCTTGGAAAGCATTGTAAGCGCGTGCATTGTGCGCGCCTGCTCGCGTCTGCTCAATATTTATTGTTGCACTTTTTTTTACCGGATGAAAGCGCCAGTGCCGTGCCGGCCTGCAGGGCTGCGTCCACCGCGTCCACGCTCCGCTTATCTCCCAGCTCTGGTTGTTTTTTGTTTTGTTTGTTTTTGTTGTTGTTGTTGTTGTTGTTGTCCCGCGGTCGTTTCGAACTTCCGCGCGCGCCCCTTGCGGTGTGTCCAACAGACCGATCCCGGAGCGTCTGTCTCGTCGCTCTGTCGGTGTGGTGGCGTATCCCTGATGGGTGCGAGAGAGACAGAGCGACGGAACGATTCTATTCGGAATGAGACATTGCCAGATGCCCTTTTCGTGTAACAGCAGCAGTGGCGGCGTGGTGGGGTTGAGGAATAACAATTTTACTTTTGCCGTCGTTTATGTCAATTTTCACAAGTGTGATAAACGTTTTCTTGTTCTTTAAAACTTGCTCAGGATTTTTTTAGTTTAGAAAACCCACACTTGAGTGTGTACTGGCAGATGGCTTGCCATGGGTGCCGCACAACACAGGCCTCCCATGCGAGTGTCACACGCGCACGCACACAAACTCACATTCACACACACACAACGTGCATGCAGCACACACCTGTGCACAGTGGAGGGACACACACACACACACACACGCGCGCGCGCGCGACCGGTTCATATTCGATCCCCTGCACAGGCACCGCGGCGGACCGCGCGGTCGTCCGGATGACCCGGTGGGACCGGGTCGGTCTCTGTGCGGCGTGCGGTCCGTGCGGTCCGTGCCGTGTACGACGTCCTGCCCGGGGAAAAGCTGGCCGCCGGTTTCTGCAAACGGCGACGCACTGCCACACGCATTTCCGGCGCGCTGCTTGCGTTGCTGCACCGCTGCGCCGCTCCGTGCTCCGTGTTTGTAAATTCCTTTTTTCCCCCTGCGAAGCCGAGGGCGAGGCCGGATCCCCAATCCATTACCGCCACTTAGGCCGGTCTTTGCGCCGGGCCCGGCCGGGCCTCTGCGTCGTGACCCCGCGGGGCCGCACGCAGCACACACGCAGCACTCCGTCTCTCTCGCGCCCCACGGCGCGCCCCACGAGTGCGAGGGAGACGGCGCGACGCAGGCTCCGCTCCACACTCGAGGCTGTGCGTGCATTTTCGCGGCGACGTCGTCATTATGCGTGTCTGCCGTTTTGTCGTGTTTCTTTTTTTTTTTTTTTTGGCCAATTTGCTCCATATCCGTCTTAACGAGGATCACCCGATGCAGATTTGCGCGTCGCGACGCGTCAGTCTGTCCGTCCGTCCGACCGTCGTGGGAACGCGACGCGCCCCTTTCAGACTGAGAGTCGTTTCCGTCTCTCTGTCTCTCTCGCACCTACGCGGGGCGCCCACGAGTGCGAGAGAGACAGAGAGCGACTCTCGGAACGAGTGTACCGACGGACCGACGGCGACTGATGGTGCCTAATACCCTCATTACAGTCGGGTGGACGGGCGCGACAATCTCCTCTGCATCGCGTCGCGTCGCATCGCCGTGTTTTGATCCGTTGGCTTCGTCTCGTTTCCGCGGTGCCGCGTGGGCGCCCAGCAGGCCGAGCAGGCCGAGCCGAGGCGCATCTTGATGGCGGCCAGCGCGGCCCACTCGCAGCGCCGCGCGCCGCGCGCACCGGGGACTGCATCACTGCATGTCCGCGTCCGTGTCCGGCCAGTGGACTGACGCCCGGGACCACCAGGCGCCCCAAAACGATCTAGGATCAATTTTGGTCTATCCTCTTAAGTCAAGCGCCTTACCGGGACGGGGTAGGCAGTCCCGCCGAACACCGCTGCCCCCGGACTGCCTACCCAGTGTCCGTAGGGCGCTCTGCAGCCCGAGTTCACCGCGCCGAGTTCGTCGAGCTCCCCGTGAGCCAGGCGGGCGTTTCTCATCCAAAATCACGTCGGCGACGGAGGCCTCTTCGGCTCCCTCTGAAATACGAGGCACTTTGGCTGTTCTCCTCCTCTTCCTCCTCGTCGTCGTCGCGGTCCTCTTCGCGCTTCTTTACTGCGCGCGTACAGTGTTGCACCAACAATGGCCGTCCATAATGTTGGCAGAGAGAGAGAGAGAGAGAGAGAGAGAGAGGGAGAGAGAGAGAGCATGTGTGTGTTTAGGGAGGTGCCCGTGTGCTGTTTGCCGGTGGTCGTTGGATGTTGCTGCGGCCCAAAGATTGAATGCAGTAGTATAACCTGTCCGGAAGACAGGCAGTGCGGCCGTCGCCCTGGAACACCCCGCCCCGCCCCGCCCCGCCAGCACAGGCTCGGGGTTGGCGTCGGTGGTCCCCTAGAGCACGGCGCGGTGGGCCCGGGTGGGCCGGTGGGTGGGAGGACCTGCCGCGGGAAGCCCCCGCAAGGCGTGCTCCGCGATCGCCCGCCAAGTATTTTGTGGCCGTTTTACAGCGCTTTGTCGTGTGTGTGTGTGTGTGCGTGTGTGTGTGTGAGTGTGTTCATTTGGTGCGTCTAGCGTAGTGAAAGTGGCGACGATGACGGCTGTTTGGCTTGACATAAATTTGTCTGATTTACCCTCGCTGTCTCATCCTACACGCGCGTGTATGTGTGAATACGTGTATATGAGTGTGTTTTTGTGTGTGTGTGTGTGTGTGTGTGGTGTGCGCGCGCGCGCGTTCGACGGAAGAGTTGTCGCCGCGGGGCTGGGGAGAGAAAATTGTGCGACGTGCGTGTCGGGTCGGCCTGCCCCGGAAAAGTAGATCGAAATAACAATAATAAGAGGCAAAATGGCCAAAATAATAATGTCGGCGAAACAAGGAGAAAACGAGCGGAGCGTCTGGCTGGCTCCGCTTCCTCTCTTCGGCCGTGTTTCCTGCTGATTGCTCCGGGGGGTCCAGCGGGGCCGGGCCGCGCCGGGCCGAGCCGGTCGTATGCATTCGGCTTTTGGGAGGAACACTCCACTGGCAAAGCCGCACTGCCATTGCCGTTGCCCCCCTCCCCCCGAGAAAGCGGGCCCCGCGTGGCCCTGCATGGCCCGGCCTGCTTGGCCCGGCAGCCCCAGGGCCATCCTCGCCGTGGGCAGAGAGATCCGTCGCGGTGCATGCATGTCCACGGTCTTGTCCAGGAGAGGGATTTGCCCGTGCCGCGCCGCGAGTCCCTGCTTGCGCGCGCCGCGCCGCGCCACACCGCGCCGCCGGAACGGACCGCAACGCGACGCCCCCGGGCCCCAAGCCAATCTCTTTACTTCTTACTCTGCTGCAAAGACGGCGGCAGAGTCGGCTGGCTTCGGGGACGGGACGTGGACGTGAGTGATCGGTGTGGGTGGCGACGCGTGAGGCGCCGGCCGGCCTTCGCCAGCAACGCGCCCAGGGCGTCCTGACGAGTCCGATAGGGATCTAATAGAGCGGCGGGACTTGTAATCACCGCACGGCCTGCCTATCGCCCCCCGCCCGCCCCGCCCCGCCCCGCCCCGCCCCGCCCCGCACCAGTCCGCGCTCGCGATGCTGGATCGGAATGGTGAGCCTCTGGCCGCGCGGCGCGGCGTGCCAAAGCAAACGAACAGCCTGGCGGCCCGGGCAGTGCAGACACCGCGTGCAGCCTGCAGGCCTGCAGCGTGCGGCACCGCACCGCGTCGTAACCCCGGGAGCCGCGCCGCCGCGCCGCACCGGCCGACACTCATTGCATCCTGAAGTGCGCCAGCGCGCCAGCAGTCTCCGTCGCACCCACGCGGCCGCGCGGCACGCCCCTCGAGTGCGAGAGAGACGGAGGGAGAGTGCCGGCGGCGCTGCCGATAAGCGGCCCGGTCGTTATTCGCACGCCGGGACGCTGCTGCGGATAAGCGACACGTTTGGCTTGGCGCGGTTTTTAACGCGCCGCTCCTCCAAGGCGGTGAGTGGTGGGGGGGCGCGGACGGCCCTCTGTCTCTCTCGCACCGACTCGAGGCGCCCCACGAGCGCGAGAGAGACAGAGCGACGAAGCCGACTCTCCGGTTCAGTCGTCTGCTGCTCGCGTGGAGAAGCCGAAACGGATCGGGTTCGTCGTGGCGTATGTCTTCCTGCACGGCAACCTTGAAGGGTTGGAAGGGGAGAGGGAAATCTCCGCCCCTGGACGTTTTCTTCCAGTGCCCTACGCCCCCGACAGTCACAGGACGTCTGTCTGGCTGTCTGTCTGTGCGTGTGTCCGTCCGTTTGACCGCCGCGGCACCTGCGTCTTTATGTCCGTCTTGCTGTACAGCGCCGTGAAGCGGCACTTGCCCCGGCACTTGCAGTGGCCATCAGAGCCGACACCAGGGGCTTGTCGAACAGTGCTGCTTCTTGCCACTCACGGCCTGTTAGTGTGTCCGCAGCGGCCGCCATTGGCAGGGCAGGGCGCGGCAGGGCGCGGCAGGATGCATAGTACCCCCCCCTCCCCTCCGATCGGCATCGTCTCTGGCCTGGCCGGTACTTGGCCGGGCTGGCTTTTAACTTTCCTCTCAGCCGGACACACTCACACACGCGGCGTCCTCGTCGCGCGGCCACGTGGGGGTGCGAGAAAGATGAGCGACGGACCGATTTACGACGTCCGTCAGTGCCACGCCTGTCTGTCTGTCTGTCTGTCTGCTGTCTGCTGCCCGTCATCGCAAAAACCACTGCCGACGCACTTGGTCCATGTGGTGCTCGCCAGAGGCACCTCTTTGAATCGCTCCCGCTGTGGTCATGAGCCAGTGACTCCCCCAGAGGGGCTCCCCCAGCCAGAGGGCCTCTCCTCTGCCCCGGCCAAGCCGTTACAGTTAAAGCGCGCCAAGTGGCCCGCGCGGCGAGTGCGATGCGCTAACGACCCCGCATCGATTTAGAAGGCGGTGGCGGCGGCGAAAGTTTGGCGCGTCCGACGCGGGACGCGCCGGACCCAAGTGCGCAATAAAAGAGGGCGCGCGCCTCCGCGTGCACGTTGACGTGGAGGAGGCGGCGGCGGCGAGGCGAAGCCAGGCAAAGCGAAGCACGCCGCCAGCCTGTGTCGTCCTCCCACAAGGCCCAGGAGCAGCCGGGGGCAGCCTTTTGCCTCGTTTTGACAGCCATTGTGCACGGCGGACGGGCGGACGGACGGACAGACAGACAGACAGACAGACAGACAGCCTCCAGGCGTTTGGGCGTAACGTCCGAGCGTATTTCCAAGGAACCGCCCGCTTGCTGCAGTCCCGACCTGCCCTGCCAGAGCCAGGCCGTCACTGCCGCTGCTTGGGTGGCGTCCTGCTTCGCGGGGCGGGGCGGGGCGGCGGGGCGGTAAATATATTGCCACCTGGTCACGCGGCCACGGCGAAACTCCGATAAAATACTCCGGGAAAACACAAACACTCTGCATCCCCGCGGGGCGCGTCTGCCTGAAGCGAGGCCTGCAGAGCAAGGCCCGCAGCGCGCGGCAGCAACTCTACTTTTTGTGCGGCTGCTCCTCGATGCCCGTCTCGTGTTACCAGCTCGCCGCGCTGGCCTGCTCGATGAAGAGCCTGCTCCTGGCGGAGGCTGCAGACTCAGAGTCGTCGCTCTGTCTCTCTCGCACCTATACGGGAAGCCCCTCGCGTGCGAGAGAGACCGCCATCAGGCGGCTGCGGCGCACTGCGGCGTGCCGTGCTGCACGCCGACAGTGTAGAGGAGGGCGTGGGGCGCGCGGCCTGCGATTGGGAGTCGCGGACACGTCGCGGACAAGGGCACTGCCTGGAGGCTGCTTCCGAACCGCGCTCTGTCTCTCTCGCACCACTGGGGCGTCGGCGCCGTTCCGACTCGCTCGCACTGCCCGGCCACGGCGGCCACGGCATCGGGATCGGCGGCGCGGCGGCACAGGTGTGTGGTTACCTCGTTCTTCCCTGTACTTCCGGATCCCCGTCCAATGCGAAATGAGGCCCGCGTGTTCGGGCTTCCTGCACGCGTGTGTGTGTGTGTGTGTGTGTGTGTGTGTGTGTGTGTGTGTGTGTGTGTGTGTGTGTGTAGCGGGCAGTATCCCATTGGCCACGCACGCGAGATTATCATTCGGCCCGCCTATTCGCTCCCCCTCCCCCCTCTCTCTCTGTCTGATCGCGTCCCGCTGCATGCAGTCAGCGAAGTGTCTGAGGTGTGACAGCAAGGCGCTGACCCCGGTCCAGCCCTCTCTCTCTCTCTCTCTCTCTCTCACGCCGACACGCGGCTTTGGCGCGCCTTGGCTCTGCCTCCGCCACGGCGCCGTGCTTTCGACACTTTCGACACGCGAAACGCAACGCGCCTAGACGGCATACGACGCGGTGCAGCAAGACGTCCACGGCGCTCTGTCGCTCTGTCTCTCTCGCACTCACGCGGGGCGCGCCATGCGTGCGAGAGAGACAGGGGGAGCCTCAAGACGCGAGGCCGCGCGAAAATCCCGCCCCGGATTGAATTAGCGAGGAATCGCCTGCATTCGCATGCACTGCATTAGCATTGCAGCAACCGTTCGGGTGGCGTTCCTCGCAGACTCGATACCGTCTTCGCGTTCGTCGCGGTCCGTCCTCTCCTCTCGGACACGCCCTCTGGCGCCTTCCCGGCGAACGCGGAGGGACCAGGGAGGCCGTTTAGCGCTGCGAGCGTTCAGCCCTCGAGCCGCGACGAGGCGGCGATAGCTAAACGCCTTGCCGCCGAAATGGAAATGCATTCGCCGGACACGGAGAGCTGGCAGCGCGTTGCGCCGCGTATTGCACTCCGCGCCCCGCGGTGGATGCAAATGACTGCAAAACGGAGTGCAATCCTGCAATCGGCTCACCTCCTTCGCCACCACTGCTAAAACGCTCCCCGCCGCCCGGCGCCGAGGTGGGGGGGGTACAGCAACCTTAATCGGAACCGAACAAAAGTCTTCATTTCCTTGGGCGTGGTCGAGTCGTGGCGCGGCGTGGCGCGGCGTGGCGCGGCGTGGCGCGGCGCAGCGCCCAGGGGGATTGGGGCTTACACTCACACCGCCGCCCCCGTGCGTGCGTCTGTGCGTGCGCGTGTGTGTGAGTGAGTGTGACTGCAGCCAGACAGGGGAATGACCCTCCCGACTTATCCACGCCGTGCGTGTGCGTGTCTGGCTCTCTGATGAGTCACGCGTGTCTGTCTCTGTCTAGCCCGTGGCCGTGGCCACTTACTCCCTCGTGGTGGTCGTCGCGGTCCGGATTGGGCCGTAAAACGCCCCCAGTGCACTCATTCCGGGAGCAGCTTTTCGTCGCTCTGTCTCTCTCACCCCTTCACGCGACGCCCCGCGAGTGCGAGAGAGACAGAGCGACGACTCTCGGAATCTCGGTACCCCGGCGGCCTGGCCTACCCGCCACGGCGACGGCGCCACTTGTCCGAAATCGTCGCGCCGCGTCCCGTTGCAGCCGGAGTGTTGGCACCACTGCAGTGCGAGGGAGACGGACTGCTGGCGCCCATGCACTTGGCCTGCTCCGGTTGTCCGCCGTGTCTCTCGGTCTCTCAGGCGATTATGCTTAACTGGACCTGGTGCCGGACGCACGCACGCAGTGGGGGCACGCAGTGGGGCACGCAGTGGAGCCGAGCCAACGCGACGCGCGTGAGTGACAGAGTGACTCACCACAGTCGGATGATGGACCTGCCTATTCGTAACGGTCCGGCGGGTGCAGCAGAGTGATTCCAAACCGCCGTCGCTCTGTCTCTCTCGCACTTCCTCAGGCACCCAATGCCACGCGCGCGTGCGAGAGAGACCGCTGCGACTGCGCCATGGGACTGTCGACTCTGGTGCAGGCGCGCGGATCGGGGATGGAAAACAGGGGGGCTTTGCTCCAGTAAGTAGACAACTTTCGCGCCCCCGCCTCCCCCTCTCTGAGACCGTCTCTGGATCCGCCGCTGGTGACACGCGCGTCCAGCAAGTCCAGCAGGTCGTCGGCCCCGCCGCGCCTTTTTGCATCCGTGCCTGTGCCATTAATTTGGCCTGGCGCGCTACTAGTTAGGCGGGGCGCTAGTTAGCCGCTAGACAGACGGCACGGCACGGCGTCTACTTGAACTTGGCCCAGGCGGCGCAGGCCCTCACATTGACCCTGCCCCAGGCCTTCTGGGCCTGCCCTACGCCTGAGCCCACGGCCGAGCGTGCGTGCGCTCATCAGCGGACCGCTTTTCAACAGTAGCCAGGGCACAGTGGGCCAGAAGACCGGTGGCGGCGGCCGAAACTCTAGACGCGTTTTGAGCTCCAGAGTCGGTAAGCAGGACTCGAACCGAACGTGTGACCCCACCAATAGATTCCTCGTTCGGAGAGCAACCCATTGGTGGGGTCTCACGTTCGGTTCGAGTCCCAGTTAGCGACTCTGGAGCTCGAACCGCGTCTAGAATCCTGGCCGCCTCCACCGATCTTCTGGCCCACTGTGCAGTGTCTGTCTCCCTCGCGCCCCGACCCGACGGTGCGCCAGTCGCCAGTGCGACAGAGACGGCCCGCGACATTCCGGCGCTCATTGAAAGGACGCGTGCGTGTGAAGCTTAATTGCCAACGCGACTTGGTATTCGCCGCGGGGTCAACGTCCACCCGCCTCCCTAGTGGCGCCGCGCCGGGACACTTTTTCTCTCAATTCGGCTGCTGAGTGGCCAGACCGCCAGACTGCCCGGGGTCGGGTGCCGTCCGTCGGCGCCGTTGGCACTGCCGTGGCCCGACGCGGTGTTCGCATTGTTGCGCCAGGGCGGCCGGGGCCTGGACGGACAATCATCGCACATGATGACGATGGATGGGCCACGGCCTAGCCCCAGCGTGGCGGCGTGGCGGCCTCACCCTGCAGCCCGCCTCTCGGCTCTCTCTCTATCTCTCTCTCTCTCTCTCTCTCGCACTGCCGGCGCGCGCCGTGTCGGTGCGAGAGAGAGACGGAGCACTGGAGTGGGTGTGCTGGTCGCCCTGTCAGCGAGGAGGGCGCGGCCGGCCGGCCCATGGGGCTCGCGTCGCTTGCGTCGCTTGCGCAACCCGTCCAGCTAGTGAGTGGTTCTCTCTCGCACTCGTGGGTCGTCCCGCGGAGGTGAGAGAGAGAGAGAGAGGGGGGGGGGAGGGGAAGCAGCTGCGGCGTCTTCATTCATCTCTGGAGCGCGCGGCCCGGCCCACTCCGTGCTTCCACTTTCGACTCAACCGCCGAATCGGAAATTTAAATTCCCTCCTCCGCGGCCGTCCGAGTGCAAGGCGTGGACGACGGCGCGGACGACCTGCCGGGGCTTAACGGCACGCAGGCTGACGCTGGCTGCAGCAGGTGACGCGTCGTCACGCCTCGAGGGTCACGCGACGCAGCGACGCACGCACGCGTGACGGACACGGGCAGCGCTGCACCGCTGCGCGTCACAGCATCACATGCTGGCCGGCCAGCCGGTCGCACGGACGCCACCGGAGTGACCGAGTCCTTGCGACCGGCATGGGAAAGAGGTGCTCTGATTTGAATCGGCTCGGGCGAGGGGGGGGGGGAGGGGTAACCGCTTGACCGCTCCCAGCCCAAGGCTCACTTGTCTGTTAAAAGTCATTGCGATACGGTGTGGCTTGGCAGTGAGGGGCACTGCGCTTGCCTCCAAGCGGCAGGCAGGATACGCGAAACCCCACCATTTTCCTCTCTTTTGCTCTCCTCTGCTCTTTTCTGGGACCAAGTACCAAAGCACGCCCATGCCCGTAAAGTCGCCCGCGCGTCCCACCTGACCCCGACCGCCGACTCCAGCCCCCCTTCCCCCTCCCCCCTCCCCCTCCCCCCTCCCCCCTTCCCCTTGACCCGACTCCCGCCACCCGCCCGCCGCTCTCTGAGTCTGAGGCTGCCATCACTCAACATCCCGTACAGGTCCGACGCCGTTGTCAATCCGTATAGTGTGCTGCCCGCCCACCCACGTGCACCCCCCCCCCTCCTTTCTGCTTTCGTCATCTCGATTGGTAGGCAGATGCGCTTGCCGCTGCACTGCTCTCTCCCCCCCTCTCTCTCTCTCACTCTGTCGCCCTCTCTGACGGCCGTGACCGCGGCAAACGGCGACACGGTTTCGGCCCGTTTCGCACCTGTCATTCTCGGACACACACGGCCCAGCGTGAATGCGCCGCCGTCGCTGCAGCTGGTCGATAGCCGCCTCCGCCCTGTGGGTCCCTGTGGCGGGGCGGGGCGGGGCGGGGCGGGGCGGGGCGGCGGTAGGGGGTCAGCTGGAGTCCCCCCTCTCCCTTCCGGCGGCAGGCCCGGCAGGGGGCAGGGCTCGGCGGCTCTGGCGGCACATGGTCGGGGCCCGGCGAGGCGATAGCGCGGGCGGCCCGCGATAACGTGTTGAGCCCCAGTGCAGTGCACCAGAAGCGCCCCAGTCGTCGCCGTCGTCGCCGAGCCGGGAGCTTCCTCGGGCGGGCCGTCGTCGCGGTGGTGTTGTTGTTGTTGTGGGTGAGTGGCGCGACCTGTCTCTGCAGGCGTGTGGGTGCCTCCAGCTGCCTCCAGCCAGGCCTGCCCCAGCGTGTCCGGCTTGCAGTGGCGTGGAGCGTGAAAACGCGTCGACCACCTCGCCCACTGCCGGGCCGTGCCTGGACTTTGTCCGCCGCGACAGCAAGCCGCCCTCCCGCTGCAGTGACGCATCGTGGGAATGCCACTTTTGTTGTTGTTGTTGTTTTTCGGTGAAAGCGGCGGAAAGCGGCGATGAGTAGTCGGAAATGTGGGTCATGTCACGTCATGTCATGTGCGTTGCGTGCGCTGTTTCGCCTCCTCCTGCTCGCGAAGAAGGGGTCGCGTTCGCCACCCCTATCTGTGCAGCAAATGCATCCCCGATAGTGTAGCGGCGTCCGCGATGCCCTTGCTCAGCCGCGCCTAGCAACCACACTTTTCCCACCCCGTCGTGGCGGCGTTCGAACTTCGAACGCATTGCGAGAGTTGCGCACCCAGTCGCAACACTTCGCAGCGCGTCGCAGCGCCACAACAAACGCCTTGTCCGTTGACCCCGCGGCGCCCCGCGGGGCCCGCGCACTACTTCGAGGCCTCGAGGAGCATTAGCCTGCTCCCCCCGGCAGCCCTTGGAGCCTTCGTGCCGCAGTCAAATCAGTGGTCGAACACCCCCGGGGGCCCGGGGCGGCGCGGGGCGGCGCGGGGCGGCGGGGTTGAGGGCCTCGAGGTTCGGCCGGCTGACCACCGACCGCCAGCCCGCCACTGCCCAGCACGGCGACGGCTACTTCCGCGTGTGCTTCTTGTTCTTGCCGGGGTGAACGTTCGCGCGGCTGGGGTGCGCGCCCGGGAAGGGGCTTTTGCTTGACGTGTCTCGGACGAAGGAGGGGGGGGGGTGGCGTTTATTGACGCTTTTCGCCCACGACGCCGTCCGTCGCGGAGTGTCCCGGAGCGTCCCGGAGCGCGGCGGCTTGACATGGATTGAGGCGACCTGCCGCCGGCCCGGCCCGGCCGGGCCGAACGACTCCGCGAAGTGTCTCGGTCTCTCTCGCACCCGCACGGGACGCCGCGCGAGTGCGACAGAGACAGTGAGCCTGCCGCTGGCGTCGGCCGCGTCGGCCGGATGAGCGAGCGGGCGTCCCGTCCCGTCTTGACCAATTTGGACGTCGAAGTCCCTCTTCCTCCGCGGCGTGGCTGCCACGGCTGTGGCTTTCGAGTGCCGGCGTTCGTCGTGCCGTCCGCCGCCGTTCCCGCCAAGCGTTTAGTCTAGTGCACCGCAAAAAAAGAAGAAGCACGATGTCGCGGGGGGAGGGGAGGGGGACTTTGGCGCCTCGGCTCGGGATTGGAACACGAACACGCTTCGCACCGCTTCGCACCGCTTTGTCCCGTTGGTGCGTGACGACTTGGCGGCGAAGCAGCGTCGTTCCTTCCCTTGCACCCCCGACCATGGGACGCAGAGCCAGCCATGTCCCTCGTGGAGGCAACAGAGACAGAGCGACCAGACCACAGTGCCAGTCCAGAATCAAACTCGGTGTTCGTTTTTAGAGTCGTTTTCTTAAAAACTTTTTCAAATAAAATTGCAAAGTAAAATCTTCTTTTTAGCTAGTACTTTTTTGTGGTTTGCGTGCTGTGGCGCAATGAGGGGTCAGTGGACCAGTTTGCGAAGTCGCCGGCCACCCGGACCTTCTCCAACGGCGTGGCACGGCGCGGCACGGCACGGCACGGCGCGGTGCGCGAGCCCCACGGGGGCCTCGGCTGGCCGGGCTGGCCGGGCCGGCGGCCCCCCTTTGACTTCCCTCTCAGGCTCACTTACCGTCCGCCCGCGGCTCGTGACGCACGTACAGCCGGTGTGCTTCCACGTCCACGTCCGCGAGCACGCCGACGAGCACGTCGCGAGGCGAGGTGCACTCGACCTCCCTGCCGCCGGCCGGGACCGCCGCGGTGCGCCGGGACGGAGGGCCCTGCCGACGCCGACTACTGGACGGGGCAGGGCTGCCTGCTATCCTCCAACGAGGTCGTTGGGTAACGTGTCCCTTTGAGTCATTGTCACCATTGTCGCCGCGCTCCACCTGCCCGCTGCAGACCGATTCCGACAGTCTCTCTCGCACTGCAGGGCTC
Source organism: Thrips palmi (assembly GCF_012932325.1). Lineage (NCBI taxonomy): Eukaryota > Metazoa > Arthropoda > Insecta > Thysanoptera > Thripidae > Thrips > Thrips palmi. Next base: position 8,791,023 of record NW_023144628.1, read on the forward strand.
TTATGGGCGCGCGAGAGAGACAGAGCGACGCTCGGCGCGGGGCTGCGCGGGGCTGCTCGGGGTGAGGGTGTTATCCTGCCAGACTGCCAGGGCCAGGCCCTGCCAGACGCATGCCACGGCCGGCACGGCTTGCACAACCACCTGCCAGGCCATCAGGCCGAGGGCGGCACTGCGCCAGCCTGCGCCAGCCCGTGCCTGTCGCAGCGAAGCGGCGAAGCGGCGAAGCGGCCAAGCTAGCAGCGCCCGTGCACCCCTGCACGCAAGGGAAGATTCTGGAGGGAGCGAGTCTAGCGTGCGACGAGGACAACAACACATCGATCGGTCGGCCTCGTCGCTCCACGTCAATCACCGAGCGCCGCTCACTTAGCGGTCGGCGGGGGACTCGACTTTGACTTTAGACTCGTGCATCAGGACGCGTGCCACCAGTGCGACGCCATGGCGGGGTGCACCCCGAGGGAGGCCCCCGAAGGGCCGTGGGCTGCCCTGCCCTGCCGGCCCCCCTCCGCTCTTCCCCTTTTCTGCAAAACGCTCTGACGGCTGACGCTCCCCGTCCCGGCCCCGGCCTCGGTCCCGCCCGGCAGACCAGACAGGTGTTGGAAGTCCTGCCCGGTTCGTAACTGATACGCCAAGACAAGCAAGCGGTGCGGCAGGGGCAGGGCAGGGCAGGGCAGGGCAGCGGGTTTGGCGGGAACGGGAAGGGGAAGCACCCTCCCCTTCCCCCTCCCCTCCGCGTGCCCAGTGGCGCGGTACGGCGCGGGCGCGGGGTGGCGCTGCGCTTAGCTGCGCTGCGCGGGCACACCAACAGAGGGCGGTTACGGCGGTGGCAGCCCGTCTCCCTCTTCCGCGTTGACGTTTTTGTTTCCCCGTTCCGGCGATTCGACTTCGGCTGCCAAATTCCCCGTGCGTTGGCGGCCCGCCCTCGCCGTCAGCCCGCCACACCGTAAGTCGCCTGCCCCACCGCGGAGGCCTGCCCTGCGTCGCGGCCACGGCCAAGGGGTGGTTTACGCTGTCACTCTTTGAGGTTATGTTGCTATCGATTGTTATCTTCCTGCCAGCGCCGTCATTGCCGTCGCCCGACAGTGTGGGCGTTTGGCGGGTCGTCGTACCCTCGCGTCATAGTGTAGGAGTGTCGCGTAGCGGGCCTGGCGGGTGCGTTGTGCGTTGCGTAGCCGGTTGCAGAATTTGACTCGGGAGGGGTGCACTTTCTGCTCTGCTGAGGGGCCGTGGGGAGGGGTGCCATGGAGGACATGTCTTTGTTGACATCCATGGTGACCCAGTTGCATAAGTTCTGGTGTCCACATTTCGACCCATTTCTTGGTCCCTCAGCGTTCAGTTTACTTTGATGGTGTAGACTCTGGCCACTTTTGAGTGTTACTAATTGTATTTTGTTCTTTTGTCTGTTTTCAGTGGTCCATTGATCGAGCTTGGCAGACACAATGGTTGACTACTACCGCATTTTGGAGGTGCCACGAACAGCGTCAAATGCAGAGATTAAGAAAGCGTAAGTTGCCTCTTGACATTTTATTTTATTTTAAGTGTTAAGTGTTTGTTTACAAACAGCATTCCAATTTTCCTTTGTTTTTAGATATCGTAAACTGGCATTGAAATGGCATCCAGACAAGAATTTAGACAATCCAGAGGAGGCTGGGCGCAGATTTAAAGAAATATCAGAAGCTTATGAAGTATTGTCTGATGGTGAGTTGGACTCTTCTTTAATTAACTCTGTGAAATTCCTCTAGGATGTTTTCTAAGAAAAAAAGTCACTTTCCACTGTGTACTGCCAAACACTATCATGAGCATTGAGAAACATTTGACATGCTTCATCAATTTCTGAAGCTAGTGCCGTGTAAAATAGGGAAAAATAACTTTCTCCAACACTCTTCTATTTTTGTTTCATATTTTTTTTGGTAACCAAAATTTGTTTCTGGCACTCACAGACTCTAAGAGGAAAATTTACGACAGGCGTTTGAGATCAGCTGAAAGGCCGATCCCAACTGCCAAGCCTTCCGCTCGTCCTTTTGCAGCTTTCCGAAACTATTTTGAGTCACCCTTCCACCGTTTCTTTGGTATATTGTGCAATGTTCTTGTGTGATGTGTGTCGTTTGGAATCTTTGCCTTTCCTTCATTTTTATCAGTGTAACTTTTAAAGCATGGTTTTAACAGGTTTTTAATCAGTTAAAAGTACACTCTGTCTAGATCCAGAGCAGACACCAGATATAATAATTACTGTCTTGGTTGTTGTTTTCTGTTTTCTCTCTATCTTTGTTGTGTTTTTTTTTTTAAATCATACCCATGTTTTTATTTAAAATTAATTAGAAGTGTATTTTGAATATTTTTGTTTATATATCTGCTTTACTTGCTGAATAATCTATAATCCTCAGACCAATATGTGGTTTGGTTTTGTTTTGTTTAATTACATGATGCTCATCAGTTGCACGAAACTTTTACAGTACTGTAAAGTAACTGAATAGATTCACCAGGTGTGTCAAAATATGCATCTTCACTAAATCTTTTATTCTTTTCTTTCAGAAAAGAAACGCCGAGTGTATGACCAGTATGGCAAAGATGGTCTGTTTGCTAATGATAGACCCCGGCGGCCAAGGCACCATGAAGAAGAGTTTGATGTCTTTAATTCTTTCCCATTCATATTCCGGGATCCTGAGGATGTGTTCAGGGAATTCTTTGGTGACTCTCCTTTTGCTGGTTTTGGCGGTAAGATAACATTTTTTTGATTCCCGCTTATTGGCGTGTTTTACTGACAATTGTTGAAAAACTAAACTTATTCTGTTTTGTCTTTTATGTAGGCATGAATGGACATTCACACCATCGCTCAAGAAATGGACATCACCGCAACTCTCACCCATCAAGTCACTCATTGAGACCTTTCTTCGACCCATTCAGCCTATTTGGCATGGGAATGGATGGAATGGTGCCTGGGGGAAACCCACTGGGTGGTTCCTACACATCATTCACCACAGCATTTTCTAGCATGGGTAATGGTGTTCCTACTAAGCAGACATCAACCTCAACAAGGTTCATCAATGGGAAAAAAATCACCACAAAGAAGTAAGTCTGACATCATTAATTTATCTTGTTTGTCAAACAAAATGAAAATGTATATAACTTTCATTGTAACTTAAATTTTATGTTTCTCTTGTAGGGTTGTAGAAAATGGGAAGGAGACTGTGGTGACTTATGAAAATGACATCCTCACATCCAAGACTGTTAATGGAGTAGCACAAGCCATTGGCTACAGTTAAGTGAGCTGCCATTCCACAAAGAAAATTAATTGGAACTGCTATTTATGGCCGTAACTGCCCTCAGCCCAGTTCCACCAGTCATTATTTACTACCTATTTACTTTTAGCAAGAAATAGAAAATTATAAGTGTATCATTCTTCTTTTCACCTAATTGAACAAAATGGCTGTTGGCCTTTTGGAAGAAGTGGCAAAATTTTGAGTAGCTCAGTCTGTTAATGTGCAGCCCAATATTGCTGTTGTTAACATGTTAACATATAGTTGATTAAGCTTGGTTACATTTATTCTGTTAAAGAAATTGCAATTGTTGCGTGCTGGATCTCATCAATGCTACCTACTGCCTCTTACCATCAAGTAATGTTCAGACTGAAGGGTAGGATTTAAATATGAAGATTTTGCAGGGATATGTGATGTGTGGTTGATGTGTGAGTGTGGGTCTTCACTCTGATAAGATAAAGAAAGTACGAACGACTGCTGCGAGTTTGTTTGTAAAGTGACGAGTGGAGTTTTAAGTGTGCGGGCAGTTTGTAAGCAGTTTATAGTGATGACAAGTGTCAGTGGAGAGTGATTGAAAACATAGTGTATACTTAATTCTGTGTCTGTTATCTACATGGTTGACTTATGTGGCTATTTTTAACACTTTTACTTTATCTATTTTTTTCTTTTATTGTCATTTTAAAGAACACAAATTTAGTTTCACTAAAAAAAATTACATTAATGTGTTATAGGGTGGTACAGATTGTTTTGAATTTTTATAAGAGTGAAAAATGAAGACATTTGCAGTTTTCTGAATCTTACTTTTTGATTTAATGTTCTGCAGCAGTGGCGAGAAACATTTCGACTTAATGTTCTTTGAGTTGTGGCAGATTTCCAAAATACTTATCTTTATTTAAGATAGTGCCAGGTTTGTCTTGTCTACGTGTTGTAGTCTAAAGTTGATGTTGATGGTTGTCTTTTATTATTTTATGATAACACCTAATCAAGTTACTCTTACTTTGAAGACATACATTCCATTGGATTTATCATCTAGTCTTACTTTCAACTATCCTTGTTACAATAATGGATTTCAGCTTCATTTTTAACTCGTAATTTTATGCTCATTTAACACTAGCGTATTCTACAATTTTCTTAGTCACTGAATAACTTGTGTTGCCAAATTCTTCATTAGTTACCTTCAAAGATGTGTAGATGTATTGTAATAGTTGATGTTCTGGCAATTTGTCAATCTGCCTCAAATCATAGAATGCTGTATGCTGCAAGCACTTAGCTGGGACTTTGTTGAATTCGTTCAATTTTATTATGTTCTTTCATGTTAAATTGTTGAAGGTTGTAACTGATTTAGAGCACTGAATGTATTCATTGTATCCATTTAAGCTAAATTGTTTTACATGTATACGGAAGTTGTCTTTCTTAAACTGTTGAAGATGCGTGCTTCCTGAGCAGCATTCAAAGTTGTGTTGTGTATTTTTTCTGGTTGTTAAAGCTTTAAGCATTAATTATGCCCCTTTCATTGTCATGTTAAATTTTTGTTTCATCGAAAGAAACAAACAGAAGCTTATTTTGAAAGGAATATTGTTGGTAGTTTTGATGTGATACTTAAATTTATCAGGTCCCCCTGTTTGCCATTTCCATTTGTCACAAAAACTCTAAATTTTATAGAAATTTGTTCAATCCTTTTTGTTGCAATACTGGCATATTATTAGCTTAGCTCAAAGCTTATTTATTTATTGTGCCATGTAATTGCCGTTCTGATGTCTTCACCATTGTGAGCACGTCATGTAAACACCTTTAAAAAGTGATTGTAGGTTTGTAATGCTGCAAATATCACAGTTGATGTTTGAATCCTGCTATCCAATATTCTTATACATCTTAAAACTTGTTGTATGGTTGAGTTTGATGCAATGATGACTTTTTGAGAAGTCCATTACTTGAATTCGTTTAGTGGCAAATTTAATAGCATTTCCTCCTGTTGAAATTCTTAATTTTATCTGAACTTCTGTTTTATTCTTGTTTCCGTGTGAAAATGACTGTTTTAAGAAAAGTGTTGCTGGTCAAAAGTATTGTTTTCTCCACTGTAGAAGTCAATATTCTAGTGTTTTGTCTATTTTACTGTAAGTTTTGCTGATGTGGCTTGATTTCTGGGACTTTGTATGTCAAAGTCTGTTCACTTTATCGAACATTCTCGTTTCATGTTCCAGTTGTGCCATGTTTCTGCAACATTGAATTTCTTCCCTAGTTCTCCATTTGTTTTACTCATTTCCTTGAAATTCTGTAAAAAAAAATCTATAGAAGGTGTGTCCATACGATGTGTTTTATGTATTATTTATTCTGTAAGATATAAATACCTGAAGAAATATTTCAAAATTATATTTTTGATTTCATTAGCTTCTGTGTTGTACAGTTTTATTGCGTAAAGTAAGGAACGAAAGCGATTAAAGGAGTGAAAGCTAAGCCAATGTGTGCCCCTTTTATTTCCAACCCAAGTAACTCGTAGCTTCCACGAGTAATGGCTCAGGGCCAGACAGGCTAGACGAGACAACGGCGCGTCATGCGCCGTGTGGGCAGGCAGCCCCTCGTACGTCTGTCGTCGCTACTCCGCGCTCCGCGCATGGTGGCGAGGCGAGTGCAGCCCCTCGTGCTCGGAGTAGCGACGCGGCGGCGTCGACAGAACGACTCGAGGCGGTGACGTCACGCGGCGTGCTGCGGCCGCCTGCAGTGCCTGGAGGCGAGGCTGAGGACGGTGGGCTGCCTACCTACGCGGCGCATGCCCACAGCATTCCATGTTTTCGCCAGAAAAAGGCTGCTTAGGGCCGAAATGGGCCTCGAAATAGTGTCAGAAGTCATGAGGGAGTCCTCCAGCACCACATACTCGAGTTTGGGCCATTTTAAATTTTTTGCCCAAAAACGGAAATAATCGACCATTGCATATTGGTCTGAAATTCATATGAAACGTTGCTATGGGTCTAAGAAACAGATGTCCGGTGCCCAATGGTCTTTGACGCATTCTATTTGGTGTGAAAATGACTTTTTCCGTGACGCTAGTTGTGTTCTAGTGCGGTGAAGAGTCTGTGGGCGGTTGGTTGCCTACCTTTCTGGGGCAGCTAGGAAAAATGCGAAAGGAAAACGAACGACTTACTGGCAGCTTTCCCCGCTGTTTATTCGATTCGCAAATAAATTAATTACACTCTACATAAATTAGAACATTTATACACAGATCACGAAAAGAGAACGAACGTAACGGTTCTCTTACACTAAAAGTCAGTCTTGATTCGCTTACTACGGTACAGTATTTTACATTTAATCAAGGTACACTCATGATTTGGTAGGCCGCACACGCTGTGGCCTTCACTCCGTTTCACTCGTGCCACCGACTCGGCAGTGGATCACCGGGCTCGTTGCTCGTTCGGCGGGGCGATGTCTGTGGCCGCACGCACTGGGAGGCGTGGCGTGGCGTGGCGCAGTGCGGCGGCAGGCATTTCCTAGCACGGTCCGTACTTGGCTAGCGACAGAGCTGCAACGCAAAGACGAAAAAAATGAAAAGTCAGTCTTGAGCTTCAAAATTATCAGTTTTCCGTAAAAGCTATAGGCCTACGGAATAGTAAACTCCAAAAGATTATTTTTGACATTAATTTTTATTAAAATTTATAAAATTTTAATATTAAATTCAGAACAGCCCTAGAGGCCAACACTCACCCACCTATTGCCCTAGGCTGATTTTCCAAAATTCTGATAGTTGTCAGTCGTCTGCACAGCTAATAATCACTACACTGAGACAAGGTGGTGCCCAGAAACTGAGCGACTAAGTCGCCCGCGCCTAACCTAACCTAACCTTACCTAACCTATAGGTAAGCCTGTAGATTGAAAGTCGAATGAGTGAAACAGTGTCGCTCACACTCACCTTGGCCCATCCGGGAGCTGCCCTGCGCGCGCGCGCACTCGAGCAGGCACTTGTTGGAGTAGGTCTGGCCGTCGGTGCCGCACACGGCGTTGAACTCCCGGGTGCAGCGGCAGGCGCTCGTCACGTCCAACAGCGGCGCCGCCAGCGAGCACGCCAGGCAGGCCACCGCCAGCACGACGAGCAGGGCGCGGACAGCCATCCTGGCGGAGAAGAAGAACCACGTGGTGAAGTACGACAGGACAAAAGGAGGAAAAACGGGTGCCCCGGGTGGGGCTCGAACCCATGCACACAGCGCCACTTCACGGGAGATCAGACGGTACTATCGTCACCTTGCCCTCCCACACGGTCCAGATTGGTAGTTGATAAACGATTCAGTTCAAGCGAGCGACGTTTGATTGTTAGTACCTTACTGGTTGAACGGGGCTAATGTGGATAGGGAGCGGCGAAGTGCGGCAGAATGCAGCGAAGAGCGGCAGAATGCAGCGAAGTGCAGGGGTGTCTGGTCTGTGACGCTGGGGGTCTGGGACTGGGTACCCGCTCCGGGCTGCACTGTCTTTATATAAGCCCGGTGGGTGGGGGCCTGGCTGCGTGGCCGAGTGGCTGGGCAGGCCAGGCAGGCCGGGTCGGCGATCCAGGCCGGCCGGCGTCTCGCTGTTGACGGGGGCCTCGCGGGGCCTCGGCGTGCGCCGCCAGCTGAGCAGGGCCAGCAGGGCCAGCAGGGCCCCGGGGAAGCCCGCCGCCCGCCGATCCAGACGCTTCGTGAGTCAGATAGCCGACATTTTTAGATTCCAAACAAACCAGCGGCCGCCGCGCCGCGCCAAGCCCACCTGCAGCAGCGCTATCTCTGCGGCGTGCTGCGGCGCACCGTGACCTCGGCGGCCCGGCCCGGCCCATCCGAACCATCACGGCCCTGCAGCGCCCTCCATCGGCGACCGGCAGAATAGAGCAGTCGTTCCAGAACGCTCCAGAACGGAGACCCACTTACGCCCAGAGCCAGCAGGGCCAGCACGGCCAGCACGGCCAGCAGCAGGACGGCGGCTAGAGGCTGGAACGCTGAAGCGGCGGCGAGGTTTCGACAGTGCTCGCGCGTTCACCGAGGTGGCCGCCCGGCCGCACGCTTCCGTCTGCAGTCCTTTTCCTCGTTTGTTCGAATCCACGAGTGTGTGTGCGTCTGTGCGTGTGTGCGTGCCGTTACTCAGGTGTGCCTATTTGCACGGCGGGTGCAACGCCCTGGCGGGAAAGTGCCGGCACGTCACTGGTAGTAGTCACCGGCACCACGCGCACCACGGACCACGTGGTTGAACAGGCAGGACTTTCTGCCCGGTTGCCAACCTGGTTGTCTACCTGGTTGCCTGCCTGGTTGCCTACTTGGTTGCCTGCCTGGCTGCCTGCCAGTCAGTGTGGGAGCTCGACGCGGGCACGCCGACGTGACTGCCACCGCATGCACCATGGAGGGCCCCGCCATGGCCGCGGACGCGTGTGGCGAGCTGCCGAGTAGCCGCGCGTCAACACAACCTCACGCCGCGCCACGCCCCTCCCCGCCTTGACCAGGGTCCGCGTCTTTCTCCTTCCAGAACGTTCAGCGAGCGCGTCTAGAACCGTCCTCGCGCCTCGCACTGCGGTGGCGTGCGGCGTGCAGCGCGCGACGCAGGGCAGGTCGGGTCGGGGAACCCTCGGCGAGCCGGTTGCTCGGCGGTACCGGTACCGGTACGCCGGCAGGGACGCCACCAGGTCGAGGCCGCTCGTGTTGTCGTCTGGCCGTGACGTCATCGCCACTGCGTGCGTCACTGCGTCACGGAGTGCAGCGCGCGGATGACGAAGACGCCCCGGGCGCGTTTCAAAGCCTGTTAAAGTGGCAAAAATGTGCCAAATAAAGATCGCGGCTGCCAGAACGGTCTGAATGAACGAACAAACCGCCACCGGCACGGCACTCGCGCGTCCAGCAGCTCGGCCACACGTAAGGCGACAGCGGTGACAGCGAACGCTACTCCGACGGCCGAACGTTGAACCGAGCGAGCCGCCCCTGGAACCCCCTCAGGGGCTCGCACAATAGGGCCCGGCTAGGCCCGGCCAGCGAGACACGAGCCGACCCAGCCAGCCAGCCAGCCAGCCAGCCAGCCGCCACTCCCGCGGTCACCCGGGAAATTACAGCATTTAGCGATAAACCGGGGTCTGTGTCCTGGTGGGGCGGGCGGGGGCGGGGCGCCTCTGGGCCAAGTGGACCGTCTGGCAGGGGGAGGCCGGCAGGCCGGCAGGCCGGGGGACTGCTCCACTTGCTCCGCTTGCTCCGCTTGCTCCGCCAGCCCCGGGATCAACCCGTGTCATACTGGATTGCGGCGCGTTTTCTATTGCGACGCGGGCCGCCCCGCCGAACTGCCGGGCGGTACTAACACTAGAGGGGCACAGTCGGCTGGCACAGTGGACGGACTCGGAACAGCGCCCGCGTCGCTCTGTCTCCCTCGCCTTGGGCCGTGCCGTCGGGGTGCGAGAGAGACAGAGCGACGGGGCACACTGTTCGGAATCGGAGCGCGGCGCTCGAAAAAGCCAAGCCGCTTCCTAATTGCCTCGCTGGCCGTTTGCCGTTTCAAGCGAGCGTCTCGCGTCTCGGCCGCTTGCAGTGCGGTGCCCTGAAGGGTGCCCTGAAGGGTGCCTTGTGTGGCGCTAGGCCCTCGCCAGCGACGGCCACGGTCGGCCCAGGCCTGGAGAGCCTGGAGAGACTGGAAAGCCTGGAGAGCCTGGAAAGCCTGGAGAGCCTGGAAAGCCTGGAAAGCCTGGAAAGCCTGGATGGCGGGGCTCGGCCACCCGGCCCGGCGCCGCTGTTTAATAATTAGCTTCGTTACAAGGGAAGCACATTTGGATGCCTCGCCATCGCCATGCTGCCGCGCTGCCTCCAGTGGGGTGTCCTGTCCGACTTGTGACGGCCGCCCACGCCTGCCGCCCTCCGTGACAGTGGCACGCCCCGCCACGCCCCGCCAGTCCTCCTACACCGCGCGCATAAAAGCATTCTGACAGCGGCAATCTCTATGCGAGGGATTCCCTCTCACGCGACCGTCCGCGTTGGCGCCGTTGGCGGCGGGCTGCTTCAGATCTGTCGCTCTGTCTCTCTCGCACCCCGACGGGACTAGACGGGACGTCCCATGAGAGCGAGAGAGGCAGAGTCCGGCTCGAGCCTGCTGGCCAGACAGACGGGGCAGCGGCCAGCCACGACCACCACGCCGTCACTACGTTCGCAAACGGACAGCAAAAACGGGGTAGCCGGTAGTCGAACCCACTGTGAAATTCTCGGTGTATTTTTGGTGACGCCCCCTGCGCTTGCCACGCGTTGCCACGACACTGCGACAGTGTGGCAGTGTGACACAGGGCGAGTTCGTCAGGCTTTTTGCAGTGGGGCGGGCAGGGCGAGCAGGGCAGTGGGGTGGACTCGGGGTGGACTCCAGCCCGGCCGGTGGTGGATCGGCGTGGCGTGGACCTTTAGCGGGGCATAAGTCCGCAGCTTAGGGCCCTCATAAAAAGCTCGGCCGCGTTGCCGCTCCCCTACACTGTGAGGCTGCCCCCGCTGCCCCCGCTGGCCGGCCACGCTGACGCATCACCCCGCTCAGCCTGCCCCCTGTTCCTGAGCTCACGTCCAGCAGTAGCCCGGCCAGCCCGGCCCGAGGTAAATGATGAGTTAACGCGACCGGCACCCCGCCACCACACTGTCCGGCGTCTCTCTCGCACCGCTGCGGTGGGACGCTCCGTCGGTGCGAGAGAGACAGCATCCGTTCGGAGGCGTCCGGCCTCTGCAGGGCGAGCGTGGCGCAGGATGGCCCACTATGATTGTGCGCGCCCCGCCAACATCCCTCCTCATTTCATCACCACCACAGCCTCCCCCGCATTTTTACCACCTGGTCAGCGCCAATTGTGTGTTGTGTGTGTGTGTGGTGTGTGTGGTGTGTGGTGTGTGAGAGAGAGAGAGAGAGAGAGAGAGAGAGAGAGAGAGAGAGAGAGAGAGAGAGTCCACATAAACGCGCGCGGCGTGAGATAGGCTGCGATGTTTCCTCCGCTTGTCCCGCTCCTCGCCCACCGCGTGTCACATGCGTGTCACAGGCAAGTCTCGTTGCGTCTCTGTCGCGCACGACGCCCGCGCACTCGCACTCGCGAGACTTGGCCGCGGTGTTGGTGCCGCGAGCCGCGACACCATCAAGGGCTTGTACTAATTCAAATTAACAACGCGGACCCGCTCTTGGCGCGGCACGCTGTGCCACGCTGTGCAGCCCCAGCCAAGGCCCCGGCCTGCTTCTCCTCTGCATCGGCGTCCCCGGGGAGGCGCCACGTAGCGCCTGGTAGCGCCACGGACAGGGGAGGGGGAAGGGGGGACTCGGACCAAGTTTTGATAAGTAACGTTTCACCGCCATATGCACTCACGTAAACGACTCCCCCGAGCGCCATTCTTTGCCATTATTGTTTTATGTTAATTCGTCCCCGCATCCGCGCGGCCCGACCGACCAGCTCGACAAATCAATGGCTCGATCCCCCCCCCTCTCTCTCTCTCTCCCCCTGTGGTAGATCCAGAAACGCACGTAGCGACAGTCACCAACACACTCCGGGCCAACCAATACCACTGGGTGGCGTTCGTAGGCTCACATAACCCCCTTCGCCTCGCTCGGATCCACGCACCTCTCTCTCTCTCTCTCTCTCTCTCTCTCTCTCTCTCTCTCTCTCTCTCTCTCTCTCTCTCTCTCTCTCTCTCTCTCTGGAGCATCGAGCCGCTGTTCGGGGGGCTTTGCGCGGCAAGATTTCCCCATCGATTGCCTGGCACTGCACTGCCATGCTGACTCGCGGGCCGCGGCGCTTCCAAACTGAATCATTGATTGGTTTCCACGGTCCCGTGCGCAGCGCGCGGAACAACAAGGAAATGAATGCTCGCCCGCCCCCTTCGCCCCCCAGCCCCCCTCTCATCCCTTTCCGAAATGAAAAATAAATTACCCCCTGGGACTCGGCGGCGGCAGCGGCGGCGGCGGGTCATTTTAATGCATTCTAGTTGTGCAGAGGGTCTAACTTATTAAGGCGCCGGGCAAAAGGCGGAGCGAGAGAGAGAGAGGCCACAATAATAAGGAGAAAAGAAATAAAAGCGAAAAAAGGAACAACGCCGGCGGCGCACGAGAGAGAGAGAGAGAGAGAGAGAGACAGAGAGAGGGAAAGAATAATTGTAAATGCAAACCGCCCCTCAAGAGGCGCTGCCGGTAAAGACTCAAACACAAACACACGGGGCGGGGCCCTTGGCGGCGGGCCCACCGTGACGTCACTAATTGACCTCCAGCGAGCGAGCATAATCGAATTAAAAAGGATAATTAATTTGTTTGGCGTGTAACCGGGCGCCTCGCGCAGCCTTGCGGTGCCACAATCTCTGCCCCTTCTAATGACTGGGGCGGCGCGGGCGGCACGGGCGGCACTCGGCAAGCAAATCGGGTGGGCCTGCACAGCTCGCCATATTTTGTTCCATCAACCTTCAATTCCATTACACCACTCCTGGGCTGGTGCAATTCCAGCACAAGACTGCCCGTCCCCTCCCCCTCCCCCCTCCTGCCTTACCCTTTACTCCATTACCCGCCCCTCCACAATCTCCCTCTGGCATCCAACAAGTGTCATCAGCCCCCTCCCTCTCCCCTCCCAATCTTCTTTGCCATTTCTCTCTAACCAAATTTGCATACGAGCGTGAGGAGTTGGTCGCGCGGCTGGGTAGGCGTCATCCACATGGACCGGTAGGGGAAGCTGGGCCCGCTCCGAGCGCTACTGCCTGGCTGCCTGCCTGCCTGCCTGCCTGCCTGCCTGCCTGCTCGGCTCAAATCACTGCCACCCTCTCCTGCACCGTACTGCCGCCAGCCTTCCCACCCGCCACCCGCAACGCCAAGTTCGCACAAGGAAGAACATGCCAAGACAGCTGTAGCCCGTAAGGAGCGGCAGGGCATGGCTCTGCAAGGCGCACGCCAGGGCACCGCCTGACAGGGTTACTTCGACGCTGTTATGTCATTTTGAACTCCAAATTGGCTCCAAACTGACTATGCGACGGCAGTTAACGAATAAGTTTGTACACGGGCACTCCAAGAAACTTTTCGCCCTCCCCACAAGGAAAATAAACACGCGTCGTGGAAAAGTTTTCCGACGACCCGGAACCGTTCGAGTTGGTCGCTCGTAAACAAAGCCGTTTTTGAAGCAAGACGAGGGAATGCCGAACCAGGATGCGTTTGATGAGGAAGGACAGAGGGGGAGGAGCCTTGCAGCGATGCACCGCGACGTCGTGGTGTTTTCGCAAATCCACTCCGAGGGGCTTTGCCGCTTTGCCGCTCGGTTTGCATAAGGACGCAATACTGTTCTAACTGGCATCGATTTGAATAAAGCGGAGAGGGAAGGAAGACTGGGTGGACCGGGAAGGACGGCGACGGCACACCGCTGCAGCGCTGACAGAGGTACAATCCCTCCCTCACGGCGACGCTCTTTTATATTCATCTGTCTTTACTCTCTCTGTCTCTGTCTCTCTCTCTCTCTCTCTCTCTCTCTCTCTCTCTCTCTCTCTCTCTCTGCTCGGCTCGAAGCCAATGACAATCCTCACCCCACACCCAAATTACCCCGACTACCTCCAGAAAACCAACGTCGTAAAGAGATTCAACTACTTTTCATATTTTCTGCTACATTTACCCGCCGTGCCGGGAGGGGAGGGCGTGGCCCGGCGTGGCTGCGAGGTCCCCGCGAATCAGTGTCGCCGTGCACGCTGCATTGTCGTCGCCGCCGCCGTCGCCGTGAGACGCAGGGGACGTCGACGCCGACGTCATCGGCCTGGCGGTCCCGGTCGCCACACAGCGCACAGCAGCAGACCTTCTGGCGATTCCTCCTGTGTTTTTGTCGTTCCCATCAGCGTCTACCAGTGCACCGCACTCATTCGCTGACGCGAGCGATGCGAGCGCGGCTCGTCGGCGCAGCGCGCAGCGCGCCCGCCACGCGGCGCATAGGCAACCCTCCGTGGCGGCGCGCTCGGCGGGCGTGGCCGCCTGCCGGGCGGCAAGCCGGGGCTGGAGTCAAGTGTAGAGCCCGGAGCCAGGGCAAGGCAGGGCAGGCAGGGCGGCAGGGCAAGGCAGGGCAAGGCAGGGCAAGGCAGGGCACGGCAGGGCAAGGCAGGGCAAGGCAGGGCAAGGCAGCGCGGCCCTAACTAAGAGTGGTCACTCCACTCCACTCCGCCCCGCTCCACTCCACCTCTCTCTCGAGACTCCCGGGTCGCCAAGTGAATCCCGGGGCGCGCGCCAAACCTCGAGAGGCACTTCGGCGCCGCTCTGTCTCTCTCGCACTCGTTGGCCGGTCTGCGGCGGAGCTGCGGGAGTGCGAGAGAGACAGAGCGAGGGAAACGCCGCGGCCGACGCGGCCGAGGTACAATTATGGACGGGGCGTGGACGCAATTGTAGATTGCGGCGCAATATATCTCGCGGCACATTGGCGCGCCCGTAAAGCTCTTTGCCGGCCGAAGGCGGCACGGCACGGCACGGCACGGCACGGCAGGCACGGCAGGGCGACCCAAGGTGCGACAAGGACGGGCGAGTGCAGAGCGAGCAAGTGCCGCGGAGGGGACGGTGGGGACGCGAACCGGCGGGCGGCCCGGGCGGCGGAGCGAGTCGTAAGAAACTGCAATTCAGAAATAAGTGCTTTAAAGGGGCGGCAGCACGCGGAGGGTTGCACGAAAAAAATCTCAGCGGGGGAGGGAAGGGATATATCGTCCCCGGAGGACACTTGAGGAACACGGGTACTGAGGAGTGGAGCGGGCTGCGACGCCGTGGTCCTGGGGGCAGGGCCTTGGCCGGGGCCGGGCGGTCAACGCCACTCATAAAGCAAGCTGGCCGCCAGCTTGACTTGCCGCCTGGCTCGCCAGCTTGACTTGCCGCCTGGCCGCCAGCTTGACTTGCCGCCTGGCCGCCAGCTTGACTTGCCGCCTGGCTGCCAGCTTGACCACCCAGCCCGGCCCGGCTGCTGGGCACTGCTGGGCCGCCGGGAACAATATTAGCGCGGGAACATGAGTGAAGGGGTCGATAAACAATACGAGGGAAGCAAGGGAGGCGAAAGAAACCGGCGGGGAGGTGGAGGGGGTGCAATAGGGATTGCGACATCGGAAGGGAATATACGTCACGTCCTGCCGCCGCCGCACCGGGGAACCTGGAGCCGCTGGAGCCACTGCACTGCCCAACGAGGCCAGGTCGGGCCTCGTCGCCGTGTTCGCGGCCCCTTCCAGCAACGGACGCCGCTCGTCGCCTTGCGCGTTGTGCGTGAGTAAGACGCCGGGGAGAAGGAGAGAACGCCAAAAAGGCACCACACACATTACCCCTGGGAATGAGCACGGAGTTCGGTGTGGTCCATTGATGAAGTGGGAGCGGAGGCCCCGTCCGGGGTGAGGCGCGCCGCCCCGCGCCGCCCCACCCACCCCGCCCCACGGCGGTGAGATTTAAATGAGATAGTAAAGAGGGTCCCCGAGCCATCTGTTCGAGTGTCGCTGGCGGGGCCGAGGCAGGCCAAGGGCGGGGCAGCCAGCAGCGCAGGACACCCCGCCCCGCCCCGCCCCCGCCCCGCCCCGCCCCGCCCCGCCCCGCCCGGGTAAATAGCACACGGATGCGAGGAGGCCGAGCATTTTCTCTTTCTTTGCCGGTGCCAAGCCACGGCACAGCCACGGCACAGCCACGGCAAGCCACGCCGAGTCCCGATCGGTATGCGCGGCGGCGTCGGCGGCGCATGGCCGCGTTTTGAAGGGCGCGGGGGAACAATCGGGGTCCTGAAGGCCCTGAACTGCACCACCGCGACGACGAGCACCGCGACGACGACGAGGGCCTCGACGAGGGCCTCGACGAGGGCGAGGGGAGGAAACTCTTACACGGCGCGGCAAACCCTTTGCAGGAGGAGGGGCGCTGGACACGCCGGGGGACACGCGGCCCGACGATCGGTTTAACGGCGGCGTTCAAGTCTCGCAGCGAGGGGGAAATCACTCTTAAAAACTGTGACCCGACTACTCCCTATTACGTTCCATTACGCTATTACAGAAGGCTTATTACGCTTGAAATTATCATGGAGGCTAAAATCAGATCCTAAATAGGGGATTTTTTTTAAAAAAATGGCTATTACGCTATTACTATTACGCGTAATACTATGAATCGGTGACCCGACTATTACGCGAGTGATTTCCCCCTCGTCTCGCAGCAAAGGAAAGGGAGAAAGGGAGAGGGATTTGATAGACCCGGCGAGGGCCATGTGCTGGCCGCCAGCCGCCGCGGCCCGGCCCGGCGCCCCACCGCACCGAATCGCTTCGGCCAAATGAAGTGCCGTTTGAAAAACCGTACACGCCGGGCACTTCCGGCAAGGCGCGGGCTAGACGCGGGCCGATACGGTGGCGCGCCAGGCCGATTGCGGACTTCTTCCCTCTCTCTCGCACGCGCTATCGCGGGGCGTCCCGTGGGGGTGCGAGAGAGACAGCAAGCCCTCTGTCGCGCGACGGTTTATTAAGACCCAATAAATCGTTGTCCGATCGAGTTAGCGGCCCGGCCGGTCCGGTCCAGAGGCCGCGCGCTGTGCCGGCCGGAGCCTGTGATGGACAGGCCGGCCCAGCCTGCAGGGATAAGGCTAAGCGCCACTTTGTCCGCGACTGCCGCTCTATCATTTCCTCAAAATCAAACAACCAAACAGAAAAAAAAACTACAAAAACCCTACGAAAAAATGAAGCCCACGAAAAAGTGGCGAAGGATCGCGCATCGCTGCAGGGATTGGTTGACCTTTTTCCTTTTCCGATAAGGGAGGACAAAAATAATTTCGAAAAAAAATTTCTTGTCAATGACAGCTCGCGGGCGGCGGGGGTTGTTTATCACGAAAATGATCGAAAAGGGCGAACAACGAGACCGTTTAAAAACGGAGAGGGAGCGAGCGCTGGATGCACTGTGAAGGGCTGCTCTCGATACATCGTCGATGACGTCACGATGACGTCACGCCCTCAGCGCGGTCGTCAGGCAGGCAGCAGAGCGGCCCCGGTCTGTCGCTCTGTCTCCCTCGCACCCCTACGGGGCGCCCCATGAGTGCGACAGAGACAGAGCGACGCAACGACTCTTCGCTCGGCAGTCGAGCACGCGGCGCACTAATGAAGGCTCGGCTCCGGGACGTCCGGGACGAGGGGCAACCGGGTAAAAGTCCGGGGTCAGAAGTCCCGGGGTAGTCCGCGTCACTGCAGTCACTGCCAACCCCACAGCGGTAAGGTGTGAACAACTGTATTCAAGTACCCTGCTTGACCAGCCGCACTCCATGGTCGCTGGCAGGCGCGAGCGTAGAGGCGTTGAGGGTCGTAGGGTTCAATTTTTTATGTTTTATTTTAAACCAAATTTTAATGAGAGTGGTGTATATGAATCCATCGTGGATACCATGTTGTTTTGTCGAGGCACTGGGAAGTGTTCCCAGTGCCCGGTCCACCACACTGCTCCGGCATCCTGCCCCCTGCTTCCGGCCCCCCGGAGCCTCCGAAAACAGCGCCGGGTCAGCGCGGTGGCACTGCGGGGTCTTCCGTCGCTCTGCCTCCCTCGCACTCAAAGGGCTGCCCGCACTGCCCGCAGGGGTGCGAGAGAGACAGAGCGGCACGCACGACGACGGACGCCTTAATGATAAGTGACTAGCTGTGTCGCGAGATTTGTTATGGCCTAAGCCCGTGCCTCCCTTTTCGGCTCAGCGAGCCGATCGAACAGCTCTCTCTCTCTCTCTCTCTCTCTCTCTCTCTCTCTCTCTCTCTCTCTCTCTCTCTCTCTCTCTCTCTCTCTCTCGCCCCCGGCCGCATCGACCGCGCTGCTCCTGACTGAGTGATTGCTTGATTTATTGGGCTATCACAGTCCACCGGTTGATGATAAATTGATTTAAAGTGATAAGTGCTTAGTCGTGTAGAGCCACTTTGCGTGCGTGTCGCGCGCGTGCGGTTACCGCGTGCGTGCGTGTGTGTGTGTGTGTGTGTGTGTGTGTCCCATCTGCTGACCGACATCCCGTGCAAGAGAGCGCGACGTCGCACAGCGGGACTAAAAGTGTATACACAACAGGTTGCATACATACCTCAGGTTTTCCTGTTTGCAGTGCGGGCGCGCCGCAGATTTAGTTCCTGCCGGTTTGGGCTGCCTGCACTGTGGGGCGAGTGCGACATTTCATTACTGGCTTGAATGCCGGAAAAGGGTTGACCAGACAAAGGCGCCGCCCGCTCTGGCGGGGGCGTGCTGGCGCTCCGGCGTTCCTCCGGCGTTCCGGCCGCGGCGGCCCGCTCTGTGGCTCCGGGGCGGACGGCTCCGGGGAGGACGGCGCCGCGACGACGCCGAGGTCGCGGAGACAAAAGAGGGAGGGGATCACGGCGCGTCAGCGCGTCAGCAGGCACCGCGATCAAGTGACGGCCGCAGCTTCCATTGTATCTCTGTAACTGGAAAAAAATACAGCTGAATATAACTGGTGTGCGTGTATTTTTTTTTTGTACGCGAGGGCGTTTTGCCTTTTTTCCGCCATGTGTGTTGACGCCAAAAGGTCGTAGCGGGCAGCGTGACACAGTGTATCGACGTGTGGCGCCGGAGCCAGACACCGGACATCCCAGCAACAGAGCTGTGAAGTCCCGGTTTAAAATAATTTGACGCCCCTCCCCTGTGGCACCGCGCCGCACCGCGCCGCACCGCGCGGACGCCGATCAGGCCGTCGTTTTGATCCGGATGAGCGCGCGGGTAATGCGACAGGCTGATTGGGGATGACGGGGCGGGGCGGGGCGTGGCGTGGCGGGGCGGGGCGGGGCGGCCGGCACCAACATTCCATCATCCCCGAGTTATTGTTGCCAAGTTTATTAAGCCGCCTCGCCGGCCCCTGGGCCGGGACGGCCAGGACGGCCAGGACGCAGTGCGTATCACGACATCAAATTAAATATTTGCCCCACGCCAGGGACGGACGGACAGGCGGATGACAGGCAGGCAGACAGACAGGCGGACGGACAGACAGACAAGCAGACAGGCAGGCAGACAGGCAGCCAGATGGAGTGGCCTCTGTGCCTCGCAGATTTACGGTACGTTACCGAGGAGGTGGCAGCATTGTCTCGTGACGAGGGAGGGGCGCGTGAATGCGGCCTGCGGGGCTGCGCTGCGCACACTGATTCCGAGGGTCGTCTTGTCCGTCACTCTCGCACTCATGGGGTGCACGCAATGGGTGCGAGGGAGACAGAGCGACGACAACGACAAGCATAGCCTGCAGAGGGGGATGACGGGGTGTCGTTATCACACACCGGTGCGATACGCCCTGAGACGGGGGCTGTTTGTACCAGACCGCGGGCTCGAACGAAAACAGCAAGGAGGAGACGTGAAATGTGAAAATGTTGATTGAAGTGCCGCCTTGACACAATCTCTGGCAACAGCCAAAGGGCTGGGGCGAGAGAGAGAGAGAGAGAGAGAGAGAGAGAGAGAGAGAGAGAGAGAGAGAGAGAGAGAGAGAGAGAGAGAGAGAGAGAGAGAGGTTCCTGGAGCAAAAAAGAGTGCAGAGCCTTTCGCCGACTGTCTTGGCGGCGCGCCGCGGTGGTGCCCGCTCCGTTTCGCCTGTCTCTCTCGCTCCCCCTCGACCCGCCCCATGAGTGCGAGAGAGACAGAGCGGCACTGCTTGAGACGAGCCTGCTGCCCGTCCCGAGCCGTCCCGAGTTGCCGAGCCGCCGGACTCCGGTCTGCCCTCTTAAAACAAGCCGAGGAATCATTCTTGTAATTACAGTAATTGGAGAGTCGGGGGTTGAGTCGGGGGCTGCCGAGCCCCACCAAAAATAATCTTTTGCCATTTTTAAATCTTTTATTCTTTTTTTTTTTTTTTTGGCTGAGAGGGGAGCAAGGAAAAAGGCAAACCCTGCCGGCTGGGCTACGCGGGGCAACGTAATGCGCGCGCCGTTTTACAGAGCGCTGGTTGATTGGCAAAGTGGACACCACCGCCGGCAGGGCCAAGGCAGGGCCCTTGCCTACTAATTAGGGCAAAGTATTTAAGGAGGGCGGATTTTCGCGCCGCCCCCGCCGGGAGTCGAACCGGCGCCAGAGGACTGTCCCGTCCGTGCCCTCGTGCACCGATCTACGGTACTCAAGGTCTCGGTTTCAGTTCACGATTTTCAAAGTTCAGTTTGTCGGAATTCAAAGCCTACATCAACTTAACTGACCCTACCTACCCCAACAACCACTTTGCCAGAGCATTTTCTCCGACGAAGGAATTTTCTCCGTCCGAGAGCGTTTTTGACGCGCTCCAAGTCGGGGGCGTCCGGGGCATCCATGCCTGCCGCAGCGCGGCGTGTCTTTCGGCCCGGGATTAATTATGCGCATGTTAATAGATGTCACCGCCCCCGGCAGCAGCGCGTCGACGCGTGCGCGGGAATGCACGCCCGGGCGGGGCGGGGCGGGGCGGGGCGGGGAGGCACATTGCTGCTAAATCGATTTCCCGGATCTGATTGATGCCTGGTACACTTCCTTGTACGCTATTGGGTCTTAATCCAAAAAGTGCCTGGCGCTCTCTCCCCCTCGCACTCCCAGGCGGCCGCCCCGGCCAGCACCGGCAACCCTGTCCCACGTGCGTCGTCGTCTGCAGCGCCGGGACTGGCGCGTCGCCGCGTATGCAAACTAAACAAAACATCTGCTGGCCTCTGATTGGTCGTCGCCGCCTCCGCCTGACCACACACTATCCCCACTGCCCTCTCGTAAATACTTAAATTGCAATTACTGGCGCGCGGGGTGAGGCGGGGTGTGGTGGGGCGGGGCGGGCGTGGCGGAGACGGCGCTTTAATGCAGCTCAGTATGCACACACACCTACGCGGGGCGGGGTCGACCACCTGGCTGGGGCCGTTCCGAAGAGCGCAGATTGGCTGCCACGACAAACGAGTTAAAAATTCAGAAATCGAATTTGGATAAACAGAAGTTCCACGTGTGATCCGCTGACTAGACCGCGGCTTTTTTCACCGTCGGGGGCCTATGCGTGCACACGTGCGCCGAATCCCCCCCCCCTTCCTCTCTCTCTCCCACTCGGCCATAAAGCAGGCTAGCCCCCACCCCCTGTCGCCATCAACAGGCACCGACTACTGTACGGGCAGGCTGCGTCACTTGTAGCCCCCATCCCCCACTTCCCCCGAACCCGGAAAAAAGGCGAGTTTAGCGCCACCCGAAGTTGGCGGCGCCTCCGACACGCCGTTTGGCATTTTCGCAAAATATTACGGTTCTCGTGACTGGGCCGGCGCGACGCAAATGTCACACACGTCGTCGTCGCGGTTTCACTCGCGAAAGACAGGTGAGGGAGAGAAGTTCCACGTAGTGGCTACAGCTGCGGTAACAGATTTCTGAATTTTTTAGCAGATGATACCTTTACACTTGAAACATACTTAAAACTACTATACACATGAAGGTGTCAGCGTGCTTTTACTCTCGAGTCCAGAAACGAAGCGCGTATCCTAAACAATATAATAGGGGCCACCTCGCTCGGGTCAATATATTTTGTTTCATGCACAATTTTAATTACTATCTTTGGAATGAGCCCGCATACTACCCCGTATAAGGAAACCGAACGAGTATTGACTGAGAAATTTGAAAGGGAAAAGAAAAAAATTTGAACTCTACACCCCCTCCCCAGTCTTAATGGGGAGGCCTCCTGCTTTACTTCGGTGTTCGGGATGGGAACCGGTGCTATCAGGTACCTGGGGTTAATCCCGTCAGCGACTCTAAGCGTTCGCCGGGGGACCCAGTAGGACCCCAAAGCTCAGGCAGCTGGGTGAGAGCACCCAGTACGAAGCTCTTTGAGGGGCGGGACGTAGAGTGAGACGACAGAGAGACAGAGAGAGACTCAGACAGAGAAGAGGTTTGGTGGGAGCTTCTTGTTTTCGTAGGGTTGGTTGTGTACCCCATGGTACCCCCACTGTCCGGCGCTCCCGTACCGAACATACAGCGTTTTAGGCCAGCTTCAAAGGACTTATCATCGCCTCCCCGACGGATCAAGGAGGCACCACCCGCAACCACACACCGGGTGGTCTGGATTGATGGATCAAATACGCCATCGCTCCAGTGCCGAGGCCAACCCGCCGAAGCGGATTGCTTTTTAGACACCCACAGCGGAGTGGCCAGGTGAATGTGACTCTGACCACTACGCTATCACGCTTGTACGTCTGGCAGCGTGTTGGACGACGGGTTTGAGTTGCACTGGGAGGAAGGCGGTCGAAAAATGTAATGAATTGATGGGATTCGATCCCCGGACCCCGCCATCGGGAACACACGACTTTACGCTCTCGGCCACCACGGCCCATGATGAGGGGACCGGCGTGAGGTGGGTTCTTGAAGCAACAGGACTCGACTGACCCGGTCAAAATTTCGCAAGAAGTTGGGGGAGTCGAACCGCCGACCCTAGCATTGGGAATCGACGCCTCTACTCCCTGGACCACCACGTCCCATGCACGGAGAGGGCTCACGTTCACGGGTTTCAACCGCTTTGGGTGAGGCAGTAAAATTAAATGGAAATATTTGTTAGGAGTCGAACCTCCGGCATGTGGGTCTGTTGCACACGGCTCCGCTCGGATGGCCTCGAACCACCACCCTTAGGATAGTAAGTCGAAAAAACGTATGCGACGCTGGTATTCGAACGCCCGCCTGCGGTAACTCGATCCCACGTCTCTAAACTCTCGGCTATCACAGCAGTTGTGAAACGCGACGGATCATCTGCTTTTATTAACGTTCGTTGAATGAGATTTTTTTTTGCCAAACTTAAATTTGAAAAAAATTTGGTTGCGGGTTCGAATCCCCGCTCCGTGCCGAAACGCTCGCGAGTTTTATGTATTTTTGCTCCGTCCTTGCTGGTCTTGCGGGCGCCGGGGGCTCGTTCCAACCGCAGGCGCCGCGTGTACCTGGGCCTGGCGCACGCACCGCGCACGCACTGCGCACGAACGTGATCGCGAAACGACTTTATTCTCCGAGAATATATCTATCCTTGTTGCGCCGCGCGCACAATGGGCCAAACCGCCCCCTCCAATTTCCAGAGGCCTCCCGCTTGAATGGGGAAAAATAAAGCGGGGCGCAATCACGGCCTCTCCGTCGCACACTCCTTGGGCAGTCTGCCTGGCAGTGTGCCCCCATCGCACCGCCGCGCCGCAGTGCGAGAGAGACAGAGAAACGGCCTGCAGCAGACCCGTCGATGCAGCGCCGCCGATGAGTCCCGGGGAAAGCGCGAGGCAGAGAGTATGAAAACGAAAATCGAAAAGAAAAAAAAAAACAGAAATGGTAGACAACGTGGTAGAAAATCACAAGCCGCCCTCCGGCCCCCTTCCATACACCAGCGGCGGCCGCAAACAGGCCGCCCTTGTTCCCATACTGCTCCGCGTCCTCCAGGAGTCCTCCGGCGTCCCCGAAGTGGGATCATGCGTTTCCCCGCCCCGCCCCGCCCCGCCGACGACACCCCATTCCCCATTCCGCGCGGCCCCAGTGCGGAACCTCACTTTGTCATGCAGAGGCAGGCAGGCAGGCAGCTAGTCAGCCAGGCGGGCAGGCAGGCAGGCAGCCAGTCAGCCAGGCGGGCAGGCAGGCAGGCACAGCGCCTGTCCGGGTAGGCAACCCACTGCGCGCGGATGCCGCCGGGATGCCTACCTCGTCGATGGCAGGCGCTGAGCGAGCGGCCATCGTCCGCGCACGGCGCACGGCGGTGAGAATGAGACCCCTTCCTCGTCGAACTGCAACTTTGAATGCGAAGACAATCGCGGTGCGGAGGGAGGGGAGAAGGGGCAGTACGTCACTGCAGTGGGGCCGGTGCCGCCGCCACCCGAGGCAGGCACACTGCAACGTGGTGCAGCCGCTCTCACCAAAAAAATGACACTTCCCTTTTTCGCCTACAGAAAATAAACGAAATGTTGGCCTTGCGCGGCGCGCTTCGCTCCAAACGGACGGCCTGGCCGCGCGTGGCGTCGGCGTCGTCGGGCACACTAGAGGGACGCCGTCGGCAGTTGGAGTCGGCCGGCGGCCGAACAGGCGAACAGCAAGCAGTATACCTCGGACACCTGCTCCAACCCCTTCGCTCACGAGCGGGCGCACACACACAGGGGCGCAGGTCGTAATGTTTGTTTTGCCGCTGTTGCCAGGTTATAAACAGCCGTAACTTGGCGCTCTCGCACGCCGTGCTGGAGTCTCGCTTCAGCACGGTAGCGCTTGCGTCGCTCTGTCTCTCTCGCACGCCAATGGAACACCCCGCGAGTGCAAGAGAGAGAGAGAGAGCTGAGCTCGCTGCTGCTTGCTTTGAGGGGGCTTGGGGGCTTTCGCTGCGCTGCCGTGCACGCGGTGTGGCGGTCGAGTCGATTTCGTTTCCCGAGTCAAACGTCGCAAATCGCTTTCCGCTACCCGGAAATGGAGAGAGAAAGACGAGCGGCAAAATGACTTCTCGGCCTCGGGCCCGCAGCCAGGAAGCGCTTCGTGCATTCTAGTGAAAAAATGAAGCACAGGGTTTCCACAAATTCCATTATTGTTGCTTTTTCGTGGGATTTTTTTTTTCCAGACTGGGGTGGGGCGGCACTGCACCGGGCTGCACCAACAAAACCGAAAGGGGAACGCAGCGGCGCAGCGCCACAGAGAGGCATTGTGTTGCTTATTATTTTTCTCTCGCCGCCGTTTTTGCGCCTTTCCTCCTCACCCTTCTTCTCCTTCTTCTTCTCTGCGGGGAGGAAGGGAAAGGAGGGCGGCTGAAAGTCGCGGGGCGAGGCGGCGAGGCGGCGGCGGCGGAGTAGGTAAGGATAAATCACATTTGACGTTTCATTTCGACGACGGCTGCCGCGCGACTTTGAGGGGAGAGAGAGAGAGCCCCAGCAGCGGAGGCCCGGCCCGAGTGAGACGGCGCAGCTGCAGCGGGCGGGGCGGGGCGGGGCGGGCGGGGCGGGGCGGGGCGGGGGGGGGCGGGGCGGGGCGAGTTATGACGCCGTTGATTGATTGTTGTCTTTGGACAATGAGGCAAATCTGGAGGGCTTCCTCCTCCTGCTGCTGCCCACTGCTGCCGCGGCGTGCCGGTGCACCCCATCGAGGCCGTCAAGGCCGTCAAGGCCTTCAAGGAGGCCCCATCCTCGCCATGCATAGAGTGGGCGGGGGAGTCCACTGCCGAGACTGCCGAGAGGAGTCGGCGGACGGAGGGCGAACCGCTACCCCACACCGCCCAGGGGACATGATTGCAAGTTTAGGCAGAAAACAAACAACAACAGCACATCTTTCGCAATGGAAAAATGTTGAAAAAAATGCAACAACAACAAAACATGACAGACACTGCTCCTCCCCCTCGAGGCCCTGCTCCTCTCAAAGGCGTGTCACGCGTGCGGCCCGCGCGTGCCTGACACGGGCCGCAGCTGCGGTGGCGCGCCACGGCGGCGTTTAGGGCCTTATTGTGTGGGGCGTGCGCGTGCGTGTGTGTGAGAGAGACAGAGTAGATATTGGCGAGGCCATCACTGGAGTCCCTCCGCGACTACTTAGTTCATCTCTCTGCTTTTGTTGTTGTTTGTTTTGTTTGCCGCCACCTCTCCGCGCCCTCGGCGTCTTAGCGTCTTAAGGTGGCGGGGCCACCAGCAGCCCTCGCCTTGAGCAGCACAATAAAATGTAAACCCCTTTATTTTTATTTATCTTTTTTTGCAGCGGGGCAGAGAAAAAAGTGTTTTGCCACGAACGGGACGATTTAAAGTGGAGGAAAGGGGCGCGCGAGATTTAAGCTACAGATAAACACGAGCAGTGGATGTAATTAAAAGAGCCGGGAAAGGAAGGAGTGACCCGACTTTCCGTTTGTTCTTCTAGTCGTTGACACTTGTTCCCCCACTGCACGTTCAGAGAGAGAGAGAGAGAGAGAGAGAGAGAGAGAGAGAGAGAGAGAGAGAGAGAGAGAGAGAGAGAGACGTGGAGTTGGTGACGTGCAGCACCGCAACCACAGCGCCGCCCGGAGTGCCGGCGGCTTCACAACAGTTCCACACCAGCCGGCAAAATGATTTGAGCAATTAAGGAAATCAGAGTGGCGAAATCGCGCGCCGCTCTTGTTTGTGACTTTCTGCTGTGAGTTGGGCGCAGATTCAGAAAGCGAGTGGCCTGGGGGGATCCAGAGGCACTTTACAGTGCCACACTACACGTAAAAAGGGGTTGGTTCTCTGTTTTTAAAGGGAAAAATGTAAAGAAATGAAAAAGAAAAGCGAAAAAAAAAAATCAATCAATTGGAGAAAAGTCATGTCAGGAGGAAAAAGTAGTTTGCCGCTTCAACAGCACGCGTGTGCGTGTTGTGCCTGGCTCGGGCTGCCTGCCTGGCTGCCTGCCTGCCTGCCTGCCTGCCTGCCTGCCTGGCGGGGACCCTTGGCCGTCCGGATGACTTGCGGAGAGCGACTGATGCGGAAGGGAGGGTAGCGTGCTGTAGCGGCGGTGGCACCGCCAGGGCACCGCCAGCCAGCCTGGCGCCTGGCGTCACGCAAATGAAAAACTGCTCTTGAATTTCAAGAGGGCGCAGAGAGAGAGAGAGAGAGAGAGAGGCACGCCGGCGAGCCACGTCCGCAGAAGGCACGCGGGACGCCCTTGTCCGCAGAGGTGCGGCACAAGACAGAGAAACACGCGAAAAAAGTTTCTCCGAGGGACGCCGCCGCCGGGGTTCGAACCTCCGCCCCGCCGGCCGGCGGCGCCAAGGGCGGCACCCTGTTGTTGTCGTCTTTGCGGCTCCTCCGCGCCGCCAAACATATTTTTCTCGTTTCGCGCGCGCGCGCACCCTTCCGCACTAAATTACGAACGTGCACACCGCTAAAAATACGCGCCGGAATTTGTTTCCGGGGAGAGTTAAGACGTGACATGCGCCGCGTGCGCCGCCCGGTCACGGCCCGGCTCCCCTCCCCTCCCTCCCCTCCCCTCAGCGCCGCGCTGCCGCGCTGAAAAATGGCATCGCGGAGGGGAACCTCTCACTCGCACCCGCACGCACAATGGACTGCCGAGTGTCGAACACGCGTCGGAAGGCGGCGGGCAAGGCGGGCAAGGCGGGCAAGGCGGGCAAGGCGAATGGCAGTCAGGCGGAGGGGCAACGGGGCGGTCACCGCAACGCCAAGACGGCACGGAATGGCGAAGTGCCGGGTGCAGCGAAGCACGTGTCGGGCAAGGCGGCAAGGCGGCAAGGCGGGCAAGGCGGGCAAGGCCAAGGCCAAGGCGCACGTGGAAGCCTGGCGGCAAGGCGGGCCGGCACACGGCCCGCACGGCCGGCAACGCACTCCGGGCAAGGCCGCAATCCAGCGCGAAGTGACGGGTCATAGCGGCAGCGAAATGATCATGGCGAGGGCCCCTGCCCTCCAGTCCGCGAATCGGAGGGCGGGTTCTCGCAAAAACCGTCCGCGATGGACGAGAAGCCAGCAGCCTACCAGGCTCACCGAAAGAGTGGAACATGCCTCGGCCACACCGCTACACTGGAAGCCCTGGCGCTGCGTCCGGCACACTGCCCGCACGGCCGGCACACGCACCCTCCCCCGGCTAAGCCCTTTCCAGTGATGAATTGCAAATTCCGCTCATAATCGAGCGAAATAAATCCATTTTCCGGGCGAGTCCCCCTGCCCGGCTGCCCGGCTGCCCGTTCGGCCGGCCGGCCGGACGGCAAGGCCGCCGCCACCCGTCCGTCACCAGCCAAATTTGGCGACACGCCGCGCAAAAACACGCGCAGAAAAAAGGGCGCGTGGTCGTGGAGTAGAGTAAATCGTATGAAAGCACGAGAGCAAGCGTGCGACAACCGTGACAACGCAAATGCAGAGGGGGGCAAGAACAAATGACCTGCTTGACGGAATGCGCCAAGGCGGGTAGTCTCGGGACGGATTACCTGCATTTCCATAGCCCTGCTACAACCCTGGCCATTACATGCCTGATTTCCCACTTGCTCACGAACCACGCGAGCATGGCGGTGCGCTGTGTGTGTGCACTTGATAATGGGTCACCAATCCCAAGAATGACGCGCGACAGTAATTGCGCACTAGCCTTCATTTTGAAAGAATTAGGTTATAACCAATTCCTGGCTTTATTGAGACTTGCTTGAGTCATGTGTACGTTAGAGAAATGAACGTCGCAGACGTCGCGAACCGCATTTCGTAAAATGGACGTCGTGTAAGAATAATTTGGGTGGCGGTCGTCTTGGCGGGTCGGTGGTCCCCGCTGGTCACGCTGCAGGCAAGGGGTGGCCGGATCATATGGGCAAGCGCGCGGCAGCCTAGCCCGACTTACGAGGGTCGCCGGCCAGGGCCAGGGCCGAGTCCAGGGCCTTTTGACTTAGGGCGCCGGCCGCGCCGCCCGCTGAAAACCAACCAATTTATGACGTCCAGCAGCAGGCTCGCTCTCTCTCCCCTTCCTACGACCACGGAGCATGGCGGCGCTGCGGGTGATATATGTCACCTAATCCCAGAATCCGGCATAATTGGCCGCTTTTAATGTCACATTTGGCTATGACTGTTGAGTCAGTGTCGTTAGAGAATCGGCTGCAACTGTGTAGGAAGGCCTCATATTGGGCTTGCCGGCGCCGGGTCGGTGGCTGAGTCCTCGGTTGCGCCAAGGTCCGCATCATTGTTGGAGGCGGCCAGCTAGACCACTCTACACGCCCCAGTTTGGTGGAGTCCAGAGCTCCTCCGCCTCAACTGCGGCTGAAACCAACATTTGATGACGCCACAACAGAGTTCGCTCTGTTCGGGCGCAACTCCATTGGGGGGTCACTGTTCGGATTCAGCCGCATTACGTGCTGGAGCGAAAACGACGGACAGACGCTTTTGGCCGCCGGCACCGATTCTGGCCACTGGCGCCGGCCGAACGGGCCGCTTTTTGTCGAGGCTTTGGCGGACAGGGAAATGGACTGGCCGGACGACAAGGAGAACGGCGAGCAATAATGAGCCGTCGGCCTGCGGGGTGGACTCCACCCACTACACCGTGTGCCGGCCAGTAGCTAGAGCACTGCTAAGGTTCTTGAAGGCAGGTCGCCTGGCGGTGCGTGACCCCACCGCCTTGACTCGGCCTTGGCGCATTCCTGGGATAGTTAGTTACTGCGCGCCCTGGCACACTGGAAATGCTCGTCGCGCGTCTCTCTCGCACCCGAGGGGGCATGCGGTCGGGGTGCGAGAGAGACGCGGCACTGTGCGGAACCAGTGCGCCAGGCTCGGCCCGAGGCTCGGCCCACCCGAACTGGGGCCAAACAATCACATTGCAGGGAAATGACGGTAGTGGGGGGCAGCAGAGCTGAGCTAGCTTGCGGGCTAGCTGAGCTAGCTGCTGCGGGAATGCAGGAACCGAAAGCAACAGAGTGATTTGGACACCCAGGTTCTCCCCCTCCCTCACCGACTCTCGCCTCCGCACAGCATTGCAGAGCCGCCCCCGGCGGTGTCCTCGACGGATTAAACTTCGCCAACTTGACTTTCCCTGGTTTTTCCGCACCGCGCTGCGTGCCGCCGCTCCGAATTGGGTCACTGCCATCGGTGCGTGTCCGTGCGTGTGCGTGCGTGTGTGTGTGCGTGCGTGTGTGCGTGCGGGGGGAGTTTGCCCGGGAGGATATGTGTCGACTACGACCCGCAGCCGCCGCCGGACTGGAGCGAGGGGTGGGGGGAAGGGCGGCCTCCAGGGGCCGAACGGCTACTCAGGCAGCGAGGCTGGGGGTCGGAGGGGGGGGGGCTGAAACACGACCGCGGCCAGGTTAATGAGCAGCGACGGGAGTATGTTTGGGAAACAAATGAAGTCCGTGGCCGTGGCGTGCGCCTCACGGTGGGGTGGTCGCTCGCTGCCGAAAGAAAGGCCCGGGCGTTCCAGCAGCCCTGCTGGCTGCCGTGGTGCCCCCACTGGAAGTACTGGAAGGGGAGGGGTTGATGATTTTAGCGCTCGCCGGAGCGAAGCGCCGCCCGCAGTCCACAGTGGAGGCACGGGGGCCGGGCAAGGACAAACAGGCGTGGGCATCGCAGCGTCGAACACACTGTCGGAGAGTTGTTCAGGGTGCCAAGGGAGCTGCAGCAGCCCGCACGAGTGCGAGGGAGACAGTGGCACTGTAAGCTCTCGTTGGTTCTGCAGACCAGTGAGGCAGCGCAAGCGAGCATGCCGACGACGGCGCCAACTTTTCCGCCAAGCCGGAGCCAAGTAGCCAGCCGCGGTTGCACACCACAGGTGGTTCGGGGTGCGGGGCGGGGCGGGGCGGGGCGGGGCGGGGCCTCGGTCTTGCAGTGGCGTCGGCAACTCGGGCGCCGCTCTGCCGCTGCGCTACGCTGCGCCGCCCCTTGCTTCCCCCAGTGCACCAGTCCGACGCTCAGTAATTAAGAATTGTAAGAAGCTCCGCCGAGTGAATCAACTGCCGCCATAAAAGTAACTTTTGACTGCCGGCCCGCGGGGACGACGGGCGGGGCGGGCGGGGCGGCGACGCGCGGAGGGGCAGCCAGGGCCGGAAGGCGTAACGCTTAGGCGCAATGGCCCTTGTATACGTCTGTTGAAAACGGTTGCAAGGATGCTCCCCCCGGCCTCGCCCGGCCTCGCCCGGCCGCGCTCCCCCTCATGACCATCGCCATTGCCAACCTATCCGCGCGGGTAACCCCTTCAGCCTCCCGGCCGCCGCCACCACCTCGAAGATTGGCGTGGGGTCCCCGTCAGGCCGACAGCCGGGGCGTGTTTCACGCAGGTATGCGCTCGCCGGGCGGGGCGGGGCGGGGCGGGGCGGGGCGGGGCGGCGTCGCCTTGCAGGCAAACGCTCATCCGCGTTAACAACCAGCCCGACGACGCCTGTCACCCGGGGGATAGGCAAGACTCGCAGCTCGCGCCATTACCATACGTATAGCCACTGCAGGCCAAGGCCCCCGTCGCCCCGTCTCTCTCCCACCCCCACGCCACATGGGGGCTGGGGCGAGAGAGACAGGGCGAGGAAGGCCTGGAGAATCAGCCTACTGGGGCAAGGCCTGCTAGGGCAAGGCCTGCTTGAGCTCGGCAAGGTGTGGAGGCACTCTCCGGCTGATTACACGGCCGGCCCTGCACACACACACACACACACCACACACACACACACACACACACACACACACCACACACGGTGCATACTTAGTTCACTCTGGCCCCGCACGCCCTTCTCTGCCGTATTGGTATTTTCAAGAAACTTTAAACTGCTGCAGACAAGACAGCAGACAGGCGGACGGGCAGACAGGCAGACCGGCGGAAGGGCCCTGCACTGCACACTGCTAATGAAGTGCCGCCCCGCCCCGCATCGTGGAGTACAGTGTAGTGGTGGGCCCGCAGTTCCTCCGCTCTACGGTTCCACGCGGATCGTGGAGCGTCATCAACAGAAAGAGGTCCACATGCAAATCGGGGGGGCCGCTAGCCCAGCGGTTCCCAACCTTTTGCGGTTCGCGACCCCAAATTTGTAGCCAAAACTTTCCGCGACCCCCAGGAAAAATTTCGCGACCCCACGCGACCCCTCCTTTAGCATGCCTTTGTTATGGAGTGCGATTATCTGCCTTAGTTTGGGAGCAGATTCGCAAAGTTGATAAAAGGCACAAATGTCTTAAAAAATCGTGTTTTGGGCCGACTTTAAGCATCTACTGCGTCTGATCCGAGGCGGTAAATCGTCCTCCCTCAACGGGCAATTGGTCTTTGGACCTTCCTTTTGCATGCCTTTGTTACGGAGTGCGATTATCTGCCTTAGTTTGGGAGCAGTTTTGCCACAAAGTTGATCAAAACACGATTTTTCAGACATTTGTGACCGTTTTGATCAACTTTGCGGCAAAACTGTTCCCAAACTAAGGCACATAATCGCACTCCGTAACAAAGGCATGCTAAGGTAAGGTCTAAAGACCAATTGCCCGTTGACGTAGGACGATTTACCGCCTCGGATCAGACGCAGTGGATGCTTAAAGTCGGCCCAAAACACGATTTTTTTACAGACATTTGTGACCGTTTAGACCAACTTTGCGGCAGTACTGCTTCCAAACTAAGGCAGATAATCACACTCCGTAACAAAGGCATGCAAAAGGAAGGTCCAAAGACCAATTGCCCGTTGAGGGAGGACGATTTACCGCCTCGGATCAGACGCAGTGGATGCTTAAAGTCGGCCCAAAACACGATCTTTTACAGACATTTGTGACCGTTTTGATCAACTTTGCGGCATTTAAGCAGCCAGTGCTCGGCGTGTGGGCCAGCCGGGAAAACACCGCGACCCCAGGCGACCCCAGCCACCTCGCCGCGACCCCTCGAAATTTTTTCGCGACCCCATTTGGGGTCGCGACCCCAAGGTTGGGAACCGCTGCGCTAGCCTCACACCTCCTTGTTCCAATCAATAATTCCCTACCTCGTTGTTTCCAGCGGGCTGATGATGGCGAACACCTCGCCCCGCCTCTCTCTCTCTCTCTCTCTCTCTCTCGCCGCGAGTGCGAGAGAGACGGCCGAGCGGCGGCACCGTAACGAAATACGCGCCCGCGTGTTCCGGGCTATGGAAATGCGTGCGTTGCTCGTCTTACATCCTCCTCGCGCGGTGGGGTCGGGTTGGCCAGCCTGACGGCCCTGACGGTCCTGACGGCAGCGCCGCGGGATGCAACACAGGTTGGCTACCCTGTCCCCGGAATGGGATAAGGTCTCGGGGGGCTGCCCCTCCCCGCCGGAGGCACGCCGGAGGCCACGGCATCTCCGCGCTCTGCCGGGCGAGCGCCCCCTCCTCCGTGGCAGACGGGCAGAAAGGATCCGAAGAGTCGCTTGGTCGCTCCGTCTCTGTCGCACCCACGGCCCGGCCCGCAGGCGAGCGAGCGAGACAGCGCGACGAAACTACCCTTCGGGATCGGCCGGCGCGCTGCGGGGCGGGGAATGTAGATTGTATGCTCACCGGCTGCGACGACGGCCAAAATCGAAAGTGGGTCAGCGCGCGTCTCGGCTTGCTCGCCGAAGCGCACAATAGGTCCACGACAACGCACTGCCAGCGCCAGCGGGAAGAGAGAGAGAGAGAGAGAGAGAGAGAGAGAGAGAGAGAGAGAGAGAGAGAGAGAGAGAGAGAGAGAGAGAGAGAGAAGCTGAAGGCAGTCAAGACTCGACCCACAGCCCGAATGAAACTCATGGCGGTACCGGAGGGTACCTCATTCGAAGGGCAGTCCATTGGCGTCCCGCTTGAGTGGCCCACACTGTCCGCCTTGCCGTGCGCCGGCCGATCCGACCGGCTAAATGGCAGGCAGCCTGCTGGCTTGCTTCGCTTGCTTCCCTTGCTTACACACCGCATGCCGCCGCATGGACACGGCGGCACACCCTCGCCAAGTTGGAGCCACCCCAGCCGACCGCGCGGCCCGGCGCGGCCTCGGAGGAGCCTTATATCCCACAACTCCCTTTCTTATTTCTCCCTGTGGACCTCTTGGCACTTACGGGGGTTATGAGCCGTTAAACTGACTGCCTGCCGGAAACACCCCCCCCCCTTTTCCCCTTCCCCGCGTCAAGCGCACACGGCAATACGGGCCCGTGTTGACAGATTCAAACGGACAGCCGAAACACTCTCCCGCCGAAAAATTGGCGCGGCACCGCCTTGCCATTCCGAACGCGCCGAACGCGCTCCCCTCCAATTCGTTAATCACCAGGCCGCCCCGCTTTCCATGCCGAATGCCCCCCCCCCCACTCCGACATGGCAGTGCCACTCACAGACCCCCTCCCCACTCCCCCTCCCGGGCGAGAGAGCAAAGTCTGAAGATTCCGCCGCTGAGTGAATACAAGAGGAAGTTGACAGAGCCGCGCGGGCGGGAAAATTACGGCCCTGGCAGGGGAGGGGGGAGAGGGGAAGGGGAGGGGAAGGGGTGCAGATGACACCGCGCGACCAGAGGCGGGCGATTCAAATTTAAATGTCCGCCCAATAATCCCACACAATTCCCCCGCCGTCGCCCCCTCCCCCTCCTTCTCGCAAACGACTTCCAGCGGCGAGTCGGAATGATTTCAGCAGGCCGGGGCCGTCGGGCCGCCGAGGCTGCGCTCCCTTGGTTGGTTCCCTCTGTTCGTCTGGGCCGGTCCTTAAGTTGCGTTAATTTAGATGGCAAGACGACATGCTGCTCCTCGAGGAGGACAAAGAGAGGGGCGCGGAGGACGAGCGGCCCCACACTGTCGGCTCGGGATTCTGCACGTCAAACACGCGAGCTTTTCGGGGAGAGCTTTTCCCGCGCTTTCACAGTGGTGGTGCCGCAGGCCGAAGGCGGGCCAACGCGGGCTCATTAACCTAATTGAAATAATTTATTGCATGTCGCCTGAGCCGGGCCTGCGGACGAATCTAAATCACACCCTGCGTGCCGTCCCCTCCGCACACGAGAGAGGGAGAGAGGACGACGGCGGTGGCCAGGGCTGGGCGCTGGACGGGGCGCTGGCTGGCGAGGGTCCTAAGAGGTTGGCATCCCTGTTGGCGGTGCGACCCGCTCAGGCGTGGCGGCCATCGACGCGTGAGATTTCAAGTCGGAAAGGTTGGCACCCTGAGCAAGCCGTGGAGTGTCCCGCAGCGCAGCAAGCGATGCAGTTGGCTGACGTGCGATAGACATCGAATCGTAGCCGCTTCCCCTCAGGCAGGGCTGCAGGGCAGGAGGGAAGGACGGAATCGTGCGCGGGTTCGTCGCAATCGTTTATTCAATACA
Source organism: Thrips palmi (assembly GCF_012932325.1). Lineage (NCBI taxonomy): Eukaryota > Metazoa > Arthropoda > Insecta > Thysanoptera > Thripidae > Thrips > Thrips palmi. Next base: position 8,825,782 of record NW_023144628.1, read on the forward strand.
AACAGTTTAGAAAATAACAGAATTAGACAATTTTTTGGTGATGCTTGTGGTTACCACGGAACGGAAACAATAGAAGGCGTCGGAGCTGCCGACTTCCGCCCCAAGTAATGCTTACATAACACTGTACAGTCTCTCGGATAAACTTTGCAAAAGCTACACAATGCTGGATAGCGTAAGGTAACAAAGATTGGCAGAGCGTCCATTTCCTCCGCTTCGCCGAAGCGAAAAACATGGACGCCCACGACGTAGTGTACGTACAGTTTAATAAAAAAAAGTTTAACCCGATTCGTGATATGGTGCCGGACATTTTATTTTCGAGCGAGGTAAAAAATAATCCAATCGAGTGACAGGGAATACAACCAACTTTGGTACTTAGCACTATAAAATGAAGTACACAAAGGTAACTTAGTAAAGATACAGCTCGAAGAAAATTATCGTCAGCCCTCAGCGTACAATGGCACACACACCATAAATCTGGGAAATGTAACCTTGTGGCTAACCTAACCTAACCCTAATCAAAACAATAACATAACTGCAACAATAAACAACTAACACTTCCTTTAAAATATTGGGTTATAATTTCTTTAACGCCCGACGGGCAGTAGTTTACGCTTGCTAGGCACTAGCAGCGCATCAAATCACAGGGCAATATTAAATTAAGCTGGTCTGCAACAACAGTGCATGACATAAAGTACAGGCGATATGGAGACGCTTTTCGCTCAGATTTTTCCACTAGTTTGACTCGGATGCCTTTTCGTCGTGTCCCTCCACGCAGTCCCAGTCGATATGCAGACTTTGATATGAACAGACAGTTTTGAAACGGCACACGACGTGGCGACGCTACCCGTCAACCCACCGCGCGCACCAAGGGACCTTTCAGACTTTGACGAGGTTCATTGGACCAAAGATTCAGACTTAAAGCACACGAAGCGACCCAGAGCACGACGACCGGCCGAGCGACCGCTGCGGTATTTCACAAACATCGAGTACTCTACGCCGCAGCCTCTGGAATGACAACTTAAAACACCAGACCTTCCGGAACTCCGTCGGCCCCCCAAGGCAGGGGAGGGGAGGGAGAACCGCAAGCGTGATGAAAAAAAAAAATTCATTAAAAACAAGTTTTTGCTTTTACGACGGTCATTGGCGGTCTTTGACGGCGCGCTAAATAAATAAAGAGTGGCCGAGCTCGGTGAAACTAAAAAGTTGGAAGGCCCCAAACTCGCCGCGTCGCTCCTTGGCGGGGGCGGGTCGGTGAGATCAAGGCGCCGCAGCTGGCCGCACCGGCCGCTGCTATCGCGCGTCGTCGGCGGCACCCGGCGCCCCAGCTGCCGCCGCCACGGGGGCGGGCCTGGGGGCGGGCGCGGCGAGGGGCCGGGGCCGGGGGCGGTCGCACTTGTCGCCCGACCACGACGAGCACCAGCACCACGCCCACGAGTCAGGGAGGCAGCCGGCGGTCGGGGAACCTGCGCACGCCGCCACAACACAGTCAGACGCTTAAAAAAAAAACAAAAAAAACAACAGTTTCTCCGGGACTCGAACCCGCAGTCAAGAGGTTCCGGAGAACGTGCGACGTGCGGCCGTCGGGCTGAGTGCTGTAGGCCGGTGCAGTGACTTGGACTGATCGAGTCAGAATAGCAGCACACGCTATGCTAGCTACGCTACGGTGACAAAACCAAGCGGGAACGCTGCGGTGTGAGTGACGGTGGGGGAAGCCTTCCGCACACAAGCTGCACGGCGAACGCAACACACAAATGCAACACCGAGAAACGCATCGCACAACGCAGTCACTACGGCAAGCGGCACATGCAAGCTAGCAGCGTGGGGCCGCAGGGCCGCAGCTCAGGAAACAACGCACACACACACGCACACACAAGGCGGCACTCACGTTCGTAGGTCCAGTGCTTGGCGAGGGCCTCCTTGTCCTCCTTGTCGCGCCGCGGTCCGCGGTGGTGGTGGCGGGCGCGCGGGCTGGACGTGGCCGAGGCCCAGCCCCTCTCCTCGCGGCCGTACACGCCTTCGGCAACAAGCAAAGCGGTCACACACAGGCACGCAGCAAGGCTGCAACGTTACACCTCATCTGGACGGAGTACTGACCGGGGGCGTCCTCCTTGCCAGAGTCGCGACCCTCGCGGCTGTCTCTGCCACTGCACGAGGGCGGTGCCGAGCCGAGGCTCTCGTAGCCGGAGCTGGATCCGTGGTTGCCCGAGCCGCCCGAGCCGCCAGACCCCGAGCCGGTGCCGGAGCCGGTACCGGACCCCGCTGAGCCGGCGGACGCGGCCGACCCGGGGCCCGGGGCCGTGGTCAGACCCGGCAGCCCGGACGGCAGGCAGTCGCCGCTCACGGGGGTGCTGCTCCTACTCCTGGCGACAGGACATTCAGGGCAAGCGGGTGAGAGAGAGGAGGGAGGACTGCAGGCAGACTCGCAGAGGGACCAGGCACGACGTGCAGTTAGACACAGCACAGACACGGCACAGGCAAGCGGCTGCACAAGCAGGCGTAGCGGGGCGCCGGGAAGGACGTCGTCGCGGCCGTCATCCTGTTGGGGCTTACCTGGGCGACGCCGAGTGGTCCGACAGGCTGAGCAGGCGCTGGTGCAGCCGCGAGGTGGGCGAGGCGGGCAGCGGCGGCGGCACCACCGGCTCCTCGTCCGAGTCCACGGGCGAGGCGGCGGCGGCGACGTGCAGGGGCAGCACGGCCACGGCGTCTGCGGACACGGCAACGCGTTACAGCCACTCAATCCAGCGGCACACCTCGGGCCGAGCCTCGGGCACACCGACAACCACGCAGACACTTTGGCAAGTTGAGCGCCGCGGGGTCGCTGAGTGACAACGGTGACAAGGCGACGCGCGTGTCGGCGACCCCGTCAAGGCCGTCACGGCCGTCACGGCCCTGGCCCCGCAGTCGTCGCGATGAGGGATCAGCGAGAGCCACGCCTCCCTCGTAAATTAATAAGCACGCCAAAGTTTCCGCGTCGCCGCGCGCAAAGTTTAGCCGCGAAATAATTTGCATCGGGCACACAAACATGGCGGGGCCGCCAGGCCGGGCCGGGCCGTGTACGCAGATATATAAATGGCAATTAGTTAAAGTCGTTGGCAGCGGGCGGGGCGGGGCGGGGCCACCTCATCAAAAGTCAAGCCGACGCAGCCGTCGCCGGCAGGAAGGAACCAAGGGGCGGTCCTTGCCCCGCGACGCACACTCACCCAGGTGGGGCAGGCCGTTGGCGGCGGCCTTGAGCTTGGCGTCGATCTTCCTCTCGATCTCCTCGCAGTCGATGGCCGAGGCCAGCGGCGCCACCGGCGCCAGGACCTCCTCCTTGAGGTCCGGATTGGACGCGCCGTCGGGGTGCCGCAGGTTGCCGTAGTAGCGCTGCAGCGTGGAGCCGCGCGTGCGCGTGGCGGAGTGCGCCGGACTGTGCCTGCAACGACGCCACGGGGGTCGTAGGGTTCAATTTTTAGCAGATGATACCTTCACACTTGAAACATACTTAAAACTATTTGTTTTAAACCAAATTTTAAAGAGAGTTGTGCACTGTATATGAGTCCGGCGGCGGACACGGCGGACACTCACCACGACGTGGGCGCGAAGCTGCGCTGGCAGTTGTCGCACAGCGTGCCGTTGCAGTGGCCGTTGGCGTGGCCGTTGGCGGCGTGCTGTTGCTGCTGCTGCAGCCGGTAGGGCGGCTCGCTGTAGATGGAGCCCACGTCGTTGGCGGCGTGCTCGCCGTCGCCGTCGCCGTCCCGCTCGCTGTCCGAGGCGGCGCCGTTGCTGCCCACACCGTGCAGCACGTCGGACAGCGACAGCGACGTGCACCGCGACCCCGGCCCCGCGGACGACGGCAGCGCGTTGGCGGCGTTGGCCGCGTTGGCGGCGCGACGCGACGACGTGGCGGCCGCCAGCTTGGTGCGGTACTGGTCGTGCAGCCGGGCGAGCTGGCCGCGCGCGTCGTGCTCCAAGCCGTCCGCGCCGTGGTCCAGGCGGTGGTCCAGGCCGTGGTCCAGGCGGCAGCACGCCGGCCCCGCCATGCTCGTCACCCCGGCGAACGACGGCGGCGGCCCGAAGCGCGACCGCAGCGGGCAGTACGTCGACTCCAGGTCCGAGGCCAGCGACAGCGTGTCCGCGAACGTCGACACCACCGTCAGGTTCTCCTGGGACAGCACGCGCAGAGGGTGCTCCACCGGGCCGTCCTGGTCCACCTCGGGCAAGGGGTTCTCGCCCATGCACAGCGCGATGTCCTCCTCCGTCACCTGTCACACAGAACGTTTCGGAAAATGAGCAAAAGTTTTCCACCAAACTCTTTTGAACAGAGGCTCTGGGGCTGAGGAAATGTCCTCAGGACGAGCAAAAATGCTCCCAGGCTGAAGAAATGCACTCAGAAAGAGGAAATGCTCTCGGGCCGAAGAAATGCACTAGGAGGTGCTATCAGGCTGCAAGAAGTGACGAAGCTCTGTCCCATTTTCATTTTACAGAGTAGGCGCAAGGCGAGGCCCACCCCGCCTCGCCTCGCCCTTCCTGCACCAACAGGCGGAACACCACGCCCTGAACACGCGCTGGGCGGGGAGGCCAGGGGCAGGCTATGAAATTGACTCCAGAATCGAAAAAGGCGGTGGTAATAAAACTCATGACAAATGCATAAAAGCAGAGCATGAGGAGAGCGGGCCGGGCCGCGCAGTTGGGCGTGGAGAGACTGGGGAGCGCCGGCGGGAGAGAACGAGGGAACGGGGGGTGGGCAGGGCCAGGACAGGGCACGGCTGCGGAGGACAGCGCCGGAGGCAAAGCTCGACGGAGACCCTGGTGGAGGGAGGGGGCGGGGAGAGTACCGCCTTCCGCCGCTACATTAACAAACTACCCGTCCCCCGCAACACTGCACAGCCCCGCCACGCCCGCCACGCCGACCGAGTCGATGCCCCAACAGCCTGCATACTTTGTACGTTGTACATCGGAATGCTCCACCGGCAGCATCACAAAAAGAGCCGTCGCGCCACCCTGCACACTGTGCGTCCTGTTCCTCCCCGGCTCCTTCGCCCTTCTTCGCGCGCCCTTCCTCCTCCCTTTCTCTTTCGCCCGGTGGTCGTGATCCCCGTCGCCGTGCCGCCTTGCCCTCGCTTGCCGCCGTGCCCTGTGCGCGCAGCCTGCAGCCGGCAAGCCCGGCGTCTGATTCCGTATTCAGGGTGTGTCTCTCCGCCCCCGCCTGCCCCGCCCCGCCGCCACGCCCCACACGCCTCTTTGCGTCGTCTTCTGCGACAGCAGCCCCAGGGTGCCCCAAAGCCCCCACAGTGACGGTCGCATCCGGTCACATTCGTTCAGTTAGGCTGGGGTGCGTTCATGACGCGACGTCAACCCCCGCTGGTCACAAACGCAGTGGCCGTACCGCTGCCTTGGTGCTTGCCAGACTCGGCTGTGTGTGTGTGAGGGTGTGTGTGTGTGTGTGAGGGTGTGAGTGTGTCGGTGAGAGGGAGGTCCTCGCGGGGGCCGTTGTCTTCAACTGATGTCACTCCGGGTGGATTGCGACGGGAGGGTCTGGCCCTGGCTGGCCTCCTTGCGGCTTGCTTCCGGGCACTCCTCCTCCTCGGGGCCAAGCAAGCCGAGCCAGCCGCCTAACCCCACCAGGTCCCCGTGGGTCCCCGCAGTCATCAAACCACCGCGATTATCATGCGTGGGGGTGGAGCCGGGTGGAGCACTGGAGCAGCCCTCCCGGCCCTTCCTTGAGTCAAGTGGCTCCGCGCGCCGAGCCGCCCCGCCGCCACCCTCCCCGGTGTAGGCTTGTCCACTGCAACTGTAGTCTGGATCTGGCCACCAACGGGCAGCGTCAAGGCGAGGCGGCGGCTGGGCCTCGACGGCCACCTCAGAACACCGACGCGCCGCCAAGCCGGCGGCTTCATTAGGACAACTGGTCCCGGCCGTGTTTACCCTTTAATATCCCGCCCCGCCCCGCCCCGCCCAGAAAGAGAAGCCCCGGCGTTCTGCTTTCCATTCTGTTTGTCGGTCTCTGCGGCACAACACGATAATGAAACAATTGCCTCACCCCGCCCCCGCCCGCCCCGCGGCTGCCGGCGCTGCCCCGAGGGGGGCACGTGGGGCCCGCGCCTCATCCCGCATTCAGGAGGCGTTAGCGGGCACCTGGCGGAACTCGTCTGGCCGCCCCGCCCCACCCCGCCCCGCTGCTGCCCCGGCTCGACTGCTCGGCGAGGGGCTCACGCAGCATAAAGAGGGCCCCCCTCCCTCCGGAGAAGAAGACGCTACCGTGCCGCGCCGTGCAGCCAGGCCAAAACGACAACGGCCAAGACGCGGCGCGGCTGACCCCACCACCAAGCCGCGCGCAGCCCGGCACAGCCAGACGACGACGGTCGCAGTGGCCAACGCAGTCCCCGCCGCCGCGCTTCGCTTTAAAAGCAATGACCCTCCGAGAATCACTCTGCGGGCGGGGCGGGGCGGGGCGCCTCGCTGGCCGATGACGGTGCGAATCACGGTTTGGCCGCGGACCCCGCGCGAAGCTTCAACGGCACCCCGCGGCCACGCCGAGAGGAGATGCCGCCCCGCCCCGCCCCCCGCCCGCCATGTGCCGCTCATTTGGAATTCACGCGGCATGCCGGCCGCCCCGCCCTGCCCCGCCCCGCCCCGCCGCCGTACCTGAAGCGCCGCGGCGGGCCCGAGACATGATCATCACCTGTTCCCTGGCGTGCCGGAGCCGCCCGCGCCGCGCTCGGAATACAAGGAATATGCTCGGACTCCTCTCCCCCGCCCCCAGCGGGGCCTCCAGCCTCCGGGCGGCCATGGAGCCGGGCCCAACGCCCAGGGGACCGACAGCGCAGCCAGCGCCACCGCCCGGGAGGGCAGGGACTCGGTGGGCGATAATAAATAGCTGAGATGCGGACATGTTGTGGTAACGAAGCCAGGCCCTCTCTGCCTCTCCGCCGGTGCGACACGAAGCCGAGCACGGCGCACATGTGGATCGGAATGGAAACCGCGCGGCATTACCGATGTGTCTCGTATCGGCGAGAAATATGGTGTGGGCGAGGCGGGCACAGCGGCGGCACGCGGGCGGACTGTGCAAAAGGACCGAGATAAAAGGAACGGCGGGGAGGTTTCGAACCCGGGCCCCTTGTACCAGCCGGTTGCTAAGCCGGCTCGACACGAAATTTACGGTGCGCTCACTCACCTGAAGGCAGCAGTCCACCATCGGCACGGGCTCGGAAGGCTCCAGGACCTCGATGATCTCCACGTCGTCGCCCACGTTGGTCACCTCCAGCAGCATGTCGTCGTCGTCGTCCTCGTCCATGAGATCGGCGGCCGATTCGTCCGTGACGCTGGTGCACTCGCTGGCCACCTCGACGGCGTCCGAGTTGAGGGGGGCGGGGGCGGCTTCGACGGGGGCGTTGGCGGCGACGCACGGGGCGCCCTGGTCGCACGCCGGCGCCGGGGCCAGCCGGCTGGTCGTCGTGCTCGTCAGGGACAGGTGGTCAGGCCGCTGCGGCTCCGAGCCTGGGGGGCCACAAACACGCGGGTTCAAATACCTGGGCGGCATATTTTTTCTCCTTATCTCTCCAAGCCCCCTCGCTCTTTCCGAAACAAGTTCCCGCATGGCGTTATTAGCCCAACACGGCGCAACAAAAACTACCCCACCGCGCTCGTAAAGCTTCGTCCTGCGCCGCCCTGGCGCCGGGTCGCCGGCAGTCGCTGGCAGTCGGCATCCCCGCGGCAGGGCCCACACTGTAGTTCCCTGTAGGGCCGAGCCGGCCGAGCCAAGGGGCGTGCAAAGGGACAAAGGGCCGCGCGGCGCACGCCAGTGTGCCAGTGCCACGCCACTGCCACGGCACCGCATTCCTGCCCCAGCTAATCCACCTGCAGTTCGCTTTTTGCATGGCTGCAGGCCCGGGCCGCAGCAATGGTGCCGACACACGCGACCTCGGCGCGGCCTCTGCACCCTCCCGACGGCCTCTAGGCCTCCACGGCGGCCTGTGCGTTGCGCGCCGCGAGCCCCGGATTCCAGTCTCGAGCCAGCGCCCCGCGCCGCCCTACGCGGCCAAAGTAAAACCGTTTCAATTCCTCGGAGAAAGAGAACCAACAAACAAACACCTGTACGCTGAGCGAGCCCGAGTTTCCGAGGAGTGCTTGGCCAACGAACGGGACGGGGCGTGGCGGACTGAAATGCTGAAATCCCGAATTCCGGCAGCGGCGTGCGGCAGCGTGCCTTCCTTTGACGCGAGGGGGCGGCCGGGGGCGATACATATTTAGAGCGGCGCGGCGCGGAATGCTGACATAGCTGCTGCCGAGAATTCAAAGGCAGTGCACTCACCCTTGGCCTGATCCAGGCTGGCGTTCTGCCGGATCTCGGCGCAGCGCACCCGGGGGTCGTCGTCGTGGCGGTGCCGGACCCCCGACGACAGCCTCGCCCCGCTGCGCCCGGTCGCCGCGCGCCCGTTCACCGCGCGCCCGTGCCTGCTGTCCGCCATCAACTTGGGGTCCACCAGGCCGTCGTCGTCCTCGGACTCCGCCCCGGCAGCCATCGCCACGTCCTCGGACGTCTCCAGGTTGACGCCGAGGTGCTTCATGTGCACCGTCTGGTTCTCCACCCACCGCCTGATCATGGACTTCTTGTGCGAGTCCATGAAGCCGTAGTTGCCGGAGGCGGGCCCGTTGCCCAGCATGGCGAGGCCGTTGCCGCCCGCCTGGAAAGGGTTGCCGGAGTTAGACGGCAAGTTCCTCAAGCAGCGCGTTGTTGTGGACGCGGACCCGCTCACCTTCTGCAGCGGGCCGTCCACCCAGGTCTCCCGCTTGGCGTGGCCCTCCTTCAAGATGAGCGTCCGCGCCTCCACCACCCTGGACTTGGACACCCGCGGCCCGTCGATCCAGCGCTCCTCCGCGCCGCCAGCGCCCTGCGTCGCCGTGCTGCCCTTGGCGGCCGACTTGGCGGGGGAGGACTTGGCGGACGACGCGTTGCGGACGGGCGAGGACTTGGGGCTGTTGGACGGCGTCTGTTTGGTGCGCGCGCGCCCCGGGCCCGGCGACCCGTGCGGCCGGTGGTGCTCCGCCGAGGAGCCCCGCAAGGCCCTGCCCATGGCGCCGCGGTGGTCGCCGTCCGCCAGCCCGGGCAGGTACACGGGCGGGTGCTCGCCGTCGGTCGCGTCGTCGGTGGCGGGCCCCACGTAGATGACGGTGTCGGCCGACTGCTCGGAGGAGGAAGGCTCCAGGTCCGAGCCGCGCTGCTGCTGCAGGTCGTCGTGGGGGCCGTGGGGGCCGTGGCCCAGGCCGGGCCCGCACGCCGTGTTGACGCCGGGGAACTTGATCTTGCGGCGCCGCATGCGGTGGATGCGCGCCGCCAGCTGCACCGTGGCCAGCGTCTCGGCGTACGCCTGCGAGGCATGCGCGTGCACCAGCATGGCCGCGTGGCAGGTGATGGGCGACAGGCACTCCTTGAGCACCTGCGTGATGCGGTGCTCGCGGTGCGGCAGGTGCTTCTGGCCGTTGAAGATGGCGAGCAGGACGTGGCCCAGGCTGGACAGCGGCAGGCCCGCCGCGCCGCGGCCCAGGTCCACGAGGTGGAGCCTGCTGCGACCGCCCGCCACTGCAAAAACCAATAAGTCAGCGTCCGCTGCAACTGCAACCTGGCCAAACGACCTCCGCGCCGAACTCACCTCCGCCCTTGCCGGCCACGCTGTACTGGTACACGTGCAGCGTGAACAGCAGGTGCGCGTCCTCGTCCGAGCGCGCCGCCAGCGCGCAGTCCAGGTAGTGCGCCGCCCTCTCGGCCGACGGCACCCGCAGCTCGCAGTGGTTCTGCAGCTGCGTGCCCAGCACCGGGTCGTCGCGCAGGTACACGCCGGGGGACTGCTCCGAGTCTGCAACCGTCCCGAAACAGAGCGACTGTCTAGTGAGACAAGCTGGACAATTTCATTTTTTTAAAAAGGAAAAATCTCATTCAACGAACGTTAATGAAAGCAGATGATCCGTTGCGTTTCACAACTGCTGTGATAGCCGAAAGGTTAGAGTAGTGTTCGAAAATTCCCGGGAACAATCATTCAGGGGAATATTCCCGAGACTTCCCGGGAATTCCCGGGAATATTCCCACTTGGCCGGGAACATTGCTTCATATGAAACCCATCACTTTTGATAAAAGTTAAATTTTTTAATACGAAATTTTTTGATAGAAAACTAATTTTTGATTACAAAACGTTTTGTTTTGTTCCCTTCTGAAAGAAAAATGGAAATACACTCATGTGTTTCATAATTTTTACTTGAGCACCTTGCGCAGGTACACATTTTTCCTGCAAAAAACGGGCGACTGTCTAGCCAGAAATTCCGGAAAATTTTCCCCATTTTTGAAAAGTTTCTTTTCAACGAACGTTCTGGAACCCCAGATATCCGCGCGTTTCACACCTGTGAACCGAGGTTAGAGACGTGGGATCGAGTTACCGCAGGCGGGCGTTCGAATACCAGCGTCACATACGAGGCCATCCGAGCGGAGCCGTGTGCAACAGACCCACATGCCGGAGGTTCGACTCCTAACAAATATTTCCATTTAATTTTACTGCCTCACCCAGTGCGGTTGAAACCCGTGAACGTGAGCCCACTTCCTGCATGGGACGTGTTGGTCCAGGGAGTAGAGGCGTCGGTTCCCAATGCTAGGGTCGGCGGTTCGACTCCCCCAACTTCTTGGGAAATTTTGACCGGGTCGGTCGAGTCCTGTTGCGTCAAAGAACCCACCTAAACGCCGGTCCCCTCATCATGGGCCGTGGTGGCCGAGAGCGTAAAGTCGTGTGATCCCGGTGGCGGGTCCGGGGATCGAATCTCATCATTTCGTTACATTTTTCGACTGCCTTCCTCCCACTGCAACTCAAACCCGTCGTCCAACACGCTGCCAGACGTACAAGCGTGATAGCGTAGTGGTCAGAGTCACATTCACCTGGCCACTCCGCTGTGGGTGTCTAAAAAGCAATCCGCTTCGGCGGGTTGGCCTCGGCACTGGAGCGATGGAGTATTTGATCCATCAATCCAGACCATCCGGTGTGTGGTTGCGGGTGGTGCCTCCTTGATTGTCGGGGAGGCGATGATAAGTCCTTTGAAGCTGGCCTAAAACGCTGTATGTTCGGTACGGGAGCGCCGGACAGTGGGGGTACCATGGGGTACACAACCAACCCTACGAAAACAAGAAGCTCCCACCAAACCTCTTCTCTGTCTGAGTCTCTCTCTGTCTCTCTGTCGTCTCACTCTACGTCCCGCCCCTCAAGAGCTTCGTACTGGGTGCTCTCACCCAGCTGCCTGAGCTTTGGGGTCCTACTGGGTCCCCCGGCGAACGCTTGGGTCGCTGACGGGATTAACCCCAGGTACCTGATAGCACCGGTTCCCATCCCGAACACCGAAGTAAAGCAGGAGGCCTCCCCATTAAGACTGGGGAGGGGGTGTAGAGTTCAAATTTTTTTCTTTTCCCTTTCAAATTTCTCAGTCAATACTCGTTCGGTTTCCTTATACGGGGTAGTATGCGGGCTCATTCCAAAGATAGTAATTAAAATTGTGTATGAAACAAAATATATAGACCCGAGCGAGGTGGCCGGTGTTGGTACTTTGGTACTAGCCGTGCCGAGCTGTGTGCCTGCACCGCCCGCCGCCGAGCCCGAGCTGGCCCGAGTGCCCCGGGCCGGGCCGAATCGGGAGGCGTTGTTGCGCGATATTCCGCGCCGTGGCAGGCGGGGAGGGATTGTCAATGCTGCGCGCAGGCCGTGGCAGGCCGTCGCGAGCGAGGAGGGGGTGCCATTGTTTACGCCCGGTGCCGCTGGCGCTGTACCGAGGAGGGATTGTCGAATCCCGCGCAGGCTGCGCCTCATTGCCAGCCAGCCACACGCACCAGCCCGCCCCGGCAGCCAGCCCCTATTATATTGTTTAGGATACGCGCTTCGTTTCTGGACTCGAGAGTAAAAGCACGCTGACACCTTCATGTGTAAAGTAGTTTTAAGTATGTTTCAAGTGTGAAGGTATCATCTGCTAAAAATAATAAAACAAAAACATTTTAATGAATGATTACAAAAGCACTAAATTTCCGAGCTTTAGAATTTATGTCGCACGCTTCTTGTAGGTCAAGCAGAGAAAAACCGTCCCGCCTGCTCTACCGGGGCCGTTCACCTGAACAACGAGTCCCCCCCCCCCTCCCTTTTCCAGCTGCTATATTGCGAGTGTCGCAGCCGCACGCAGGTATGTCACTGACACGGGGCGGGCTGCTCATAAAGTGAGGACGGAAACTGTTATCTCGGCACTAAACCGATTTAACACCCCTCCCTCCCTCCCTCTCTCTCTCCCACCCCCCAGCGAGCGACGAGGACGACAGTCTGTGCGCGCCGCGCCTGCGGTTATTACAAAGAAGAGCTGCTTCCGTTTCCCCCACCCCACCCTTTCTCTACGGTCAGACGGGCGGGGCGGGGCAGGGCGGGGCGGGGCGGGGCGGCACGGCGCTGCTGCCGGCCGATCGAGAACAATTTCCTCCTTCCTGCGACGCCGTGCCGTGCCGTGCCTTTGAGTCGAGCAAGCAAATCCCGGCGCCGAGGACGAGCCGAGCAAGTCGACGAGGCGACGCCAAGCAAGCGAGCGAGCAGGCAGGCAGGCGAGCGTGCGGAGCCAGACGGGTTTGCCAAAGTAAAGTACCCGCCGCATGACGCCGCCAACGACATCACCGCCCTCGTGATTCCTGTTTGAACCCCGCTCCGCTCCGGGCACGCCGACGACGCCCTCCCCCCCCCCCCCCCCCACACACACACAGAGAGAGAGGGAGGGAGAGAGAGAGAGAGAGAGAGAGAGAGAGAGAGAGAGAGAGAGAGAGAGAGAGAGAGAGAGACTCACACACACACACACACACACATACACAGAGGCAGCGCAGCAGCTGCCCGGCGAAACTCTAATTTAAGAGAAGGCAAATCCGGGACGTTTGGGCCGGGCGGGCCGCCAGCGAGCTACAGGCCCGGCAGGCCCGGCAGGCCCGGCGGCGCGGATAAGGGCGAAAGAAAGCGAGGCTGTACAGCTGTACCGCCGCGGCCCTGCGCCCCACTGCCCCGCGCCCGGCACGGCGAGCCGGACCAGCCGAGCGGCAAACTTTGCGAGCGGCTGACTTTAATTGTTTCCCCAAAGACGGGAAGGCGCGGCGGGCCTGGCTGGCTTGGGCCTGCCGGACGCGACGCGGCGCGATTCACAACTTGAGCCCCCCACTCCCCGTCCCCCCCTCCCCCGCTCTGAAAACTCTTATCGTGGGGTAATTATTGGATTAGCGGGATAGCCATATGTTGCCGAGCGGTGCTGCTCCCGGCTGGCTTTCCCTGTCTCGTCGGCCTAGTGCTGCTGCCCCAGGCCCGGCCCGCGCCCGCCCAGGCCGGCTTACACACTTCGTTGCGCGCCGAGCGGCGCAGAGCGGCGCCGAGGCGCAAGTTTTCACAGATGGCCTCTCGTGGAGCCCGCCGAGCCCGCAAAGCCGCCACGGCGGGAAAAAGGAGGAGGCCCCGACTTCGCCGATTAGCGCCGATGTCCGGATCGTTCCGACACACTGTGGGGACCGCGGCGGGGCACAGCGGCCGCCACTCTTTTCTCGAAAACGCGCACCGGAGTCGCCTGCTTTGTGTACTTTACTCTGCGCGGTCTTGCACCGAGACCGTTTCTGCAGTGAAGTAGTTGATTCAAACCGGGCGGCCTTTGGGCGGACTCACCGTGGGCGTGCGCGGCGAGCAGGTCGCGCAGGGGCTGGCGGCCGCCGCCCGCGGCCTCCACGGCGGACACGCGCACCGAGAAGCGGGCGTTGCCGCGCGCGCGCAGCTCGGAGATGCCGCGGAACAGCCAGGCCACGGCGCAGGGCGCGGCGCCCAGCGTGGCGGGGCCGTGCGGCGTGCCCAGCATGGTGCGGGCGGCGCCTGCAACAGAGAGAGAGAGAACAGTCAACAACCCATGAGTGCGAGAGAGACAGAGAGGCGAAATCGGGCGGCTGGAACGCGAACGCGGCGGAGCGCGGCGAGCGCCTGCGAGTTAGGCATCGCGCCGACACGTGTGCGCTCGTGCGGCCTACCTCGCCAGGCGGCCCCGGCGTGGCTCGGCGTGGCTCCGCTGCTGCACTGGCTGCAGAGCAGTGCCCTGGCAGTGTCCTGGCGGTGCCGCGCCGCCTGCGCGGGTGATTTAGGGAGGTGCGCGCCGACTGCCGACGCCAAGGAGGCCGAGACCCTCGCGCGCCTCGCGCCGGATGCATTCCTGCCGCGACATTATTCTAACTGGCGTCGTCTCGGATATTCCACGCTATAAAGGTGCGCTGCAGGCAAAAGCGGGAGGGAAAGAGGAAAAAAAAGCGGGAATAACTCGACGGCACCGAAAGCCCCGAAGGAAAGGGGAGGGAAAGGCAGGAAGAAAGTAAAAGACGATAACTGTCGCCGTCAGTGGGGCCGAGCTGCAGCACTGCCAGCGTGTGCAGGCCTGCTGAGTGACTCCGCGTCGCTCTGTCTCTCTCGCACTCAGGGGGCGCGTCGCGGGAGTGCGAGAGAGACAGAGGGGCGCGGAGTCAGTCCCCAGGTCCACCCTTTGGGCCTGACCGTCCGGACGGGACGGCCGACACGATTCACACATTTGGCCGCGACGTGTTGCATCCACGGTAAAAACGCTTCCTGGGAATCCCAGGAATCTCCTGGAAACTCCTATACCTTATAACATAGGGCTCCTGGGAATCCCAGGTTTCGTTTTTACCGTGTCCGTCTTGCCGCCGAGTGATTCCAGTGCTGTCTCTCTCGCACCTCTGTGGGAGGCCCTGCGAGTGCGAGCGAGACAGAGAGAGAATCAGCCCGTCGCATGGCAATGCCTCCCTGGCTCTCCGTGGCGGCCGGCTGGAGAGTCGTTTACATCGTTGTCTCTCTCGCACTCACGGCGCGTCCCGTGTAGGTGCGAGAGAGACGGCGCGACGAAAAAGACTCTCGGAGTATGGGCCCGGGGGCTTCCCGGCTGCAACCCGCCAAGAAGGCCCCGCGAGCGGCGCGCAAATGACTGCGCTCTCGTGTGAAATATGGCACGCGCGTGCCCGGCCGTGCCCGGCGGGGCGGCCCCGCCAGCCCCCGCACCCCGGCGTCGCGAACCATCGCAGCACAGGTGCAGCGAGCACGGCCAGCACGGCCCGCGCACCGCTGCAGCACAGAGGCAGACAGCAGCCCGTCGGTCTGTCCGCCCACCGCCGGGCAAGCCGCCGGGCGTGTCCCCGACAAGGCCTGGTCCTAACTGCGGCGCGAAAACGCGGCTTAAATCGGCCCGCGCCATCGCGTGGAATCAAAACAACGTGCGGGGCGGGGCGGGGCGCGGCGCAGGCCGCCGTCGTCTGGGATCGGCGGCGGGATTAGCGGGGGCGGGGCCGATTTACATAAACAGAAGGAGAGGGAGAGATGGAACGGAGAGATAGAGATAGGGGGAGGACGAAGCGAACGAACGAACGGGGCGGCAGCGGCGCAGCGGCGCACGGGAGAAATAGGACTATCGCAAAAAGCGATTCGCCAAAGTCAGAATAAACAGTGAAATCTGCGCTGCAGATCAGCAGTAGTCGTAGGAGTTGGGAGGCCCGCAGGGCCCGCAGGGCTTTCGGGCGAGAGGGAAACTTTGGCCGCGGCGGCGCGCTGCACACGGTGGGGCGGGGTGGGGCGGGCGGGACGGGGTGGGGCGGGCAGTCCCTGTCGCTCAAAGGGCCGGGCTCTTCGGGGCATTCTAAACTGTCCAAGATCAATGGCGCGCTGCAGAGTGCGGCGCGGTGGGGCGGGGTAGGCCGCCGCCGTCGCCACCGAAGGAGGGGCGGGGAGGGGGGGGGGGCACGAAGTAGGCTTCAGTTTCGGTCAAGACGTGTTGAGGCTTTAAGCTCATTTTAATTTTTGACAACTTCTTTTATTTTCTCGTATTTCCTGAAAATAATTTCCGACTTCTGCGTGTCATTTAACCACTTGTTAAACTAATCATTGTTCAACTAAAATGGTCTGTCGATCTTAAATCGCTTTTACTTCCGATGCACGCTTACGTCACCCCTTCGCGGCCCCCCTGGGCCGCCCCTGGCCCCGCTGCCTTAGAGGTTCCGCACGAGGGAGTACATTTGGCCCACACTGCTCGGTACGCTCCCCACTCCCCGGCACTCCAGCCCTGCCTCCCCGCTTATCGCCTTTCCCTTCATTTAGCTCCGAGTCGCTCCGAGCAAGCGGCGCGGCTAACGCGGCTAACGCGGCTAACGCGCCGCGTGCAACTTCTCGCAATACCGCCGCCACGCCCCATCGCGGAAACGCATCTCCTCGACGGCGAGGTAGGCAGTGCGGGGCGGGGCGGTGCGGGGCGCACGATGATGGCAGTTGACGGCGACTTTCCCGACCTGCTTCCAGGCCTTCCATTCCGGGTCCTCCAGGTACGCCGCCGCCGCCATGCAGGCCGTGCGGCCGTGCGACGTGCACCCGCATGTGTGCCGAGCGATAATCAAGCATTCCCATGCTAACGGCGAGCCGCTGCCTACGGCGGCATGCCTCGACGACGACGGCGTCCCGCCGCGATCCCACCACCGGCGGCGGCCTATAACCGCAGAGCACGTGCGAGCGAAAAACCGGAGGACCCGGATCGAGTTCTAGAGGAGGAGGAAGGAGAGGGCGAGGCTGGGGGCAAGCCGGCACGGATGCCAGCAGTTGACGCCCCAACGGCCGTGCTGGAGCTGTACACTGGAGCAGAGCCTTTCATTTGCCAGGCTGACTGTCGAGTCTCTCTCTCTCTCTCTCTCTCTCACACACACACACACACACACACACAGCACACACGCACTCACACACGCGAGGATTCGGCAATCCTCTATACAGCCCGGGCCGTCCCGGCCTGCCTCCGGCAGCTCCGCAGCGCAGGCTGCCAGGTTTACTGCCACCCGTAAACTCCAACGGACTGAAAAATAACACTCGTGCAGGGCCGTGTGGCGCTTGGCGCGCTGGCTGGGCTGGCGCTGGCGGGCCTGGGGGCCTGGGGGCTGCAGCAGGCGCAGGCGGCGCCAGCTGTCACGGCCTTGTCACCGAGCCAATGCCGTTCGCCGCGTCCTCGGAGACGGCCACGCCGTCGGACAAGGGCTGCCTCGTGGAGCAGCGGGGTGCCCTCCGGTCGGCACCTGGCTCGTGCCCGGGGCACACGCCACACCGCGCCGCAGGCCTGCAGCGGCAGTAAAGCACACGCTTTCGGCAGCACTGCCGCAGCAGGCCCCGCCCCGCCCCGCCCCGCCCCGCCCCGCCCCGCGCGTTTCAGGGCGTTCATCCGACGGAACGCGCCTCGCCAGCCCCGCCTACCGGCATTCGCTGCCGTCATCACACACGGCGCGCGGCGACAGTAAAACGGGAGCCTGCACGGCGGCTTCCGTTCCGTTCACCAGGACTCGAGGGTGGCGGGGGGTGGCGGTATCGTTCGGCCGTATCGTTCGATCTCGGCCGCCGAGGCGACGCGCCGTGCCGCCCCCGGACCTGCAGGGCGATTCCGAACTTGTCACTCTGTCTCTCTCGCACCCGTGGGATGGGGCGCGCCGAGAGAGAACTCCACGTCGGAGGCGGGCGGGGAGGACGCTAAACTGTCGTCCATAAGGCGTGATTAGGTAAAGCCGGGCTGGCTGCCGCCGGCTGCACGGCTGGCCGCGCCTATCTTGCAGTGTGGGGGAGGGACTGGGGCCCGGCGCAGCGCGGCCCGCCCGGCCACCGGACCGCACCGCCGCCTGGACGGAGATGCACCCGGCCGCGGAATTTGAGCGGGGAAATTGGCCCACTTTGAATATAAGGGCCCCGCCGGTCGGCCGGCCGGCCTGGACAGCCCTTTGGCCGAGCCTCCGGCCCTTCGGGAAGGGCAAAGCCCTCTGGGCCGGCGGTAGTTTTGATAGGGGAAGTACGAGGGACATACGGGGCGGCTGGGAGGCTTTAAAGCCCCGCCACTCGGCGCGGCTCGGCGGCGCGGCTCGCCGTTTTATGTTACTGGCGGATAAAGGATAAAGCGAGATTGGGGGACAGATCGGCGCCGAGGCCGAGGCCAGGACGAGGATGCTGCAGCGAGCAACGGCGCCAACATGGGCTGTCCACGTGAAGCCGGGGGACCGACGACGACATGGGCAGCCTCGTAAACCTCGAGGCCCGCGATGAAGGAAGTGGCCGGGCCGCCCCATGAGTGCGACACAGAGCGAGCAACGCTCCTCCGGAATCAGCCGGCAGGGCACGGTACGGAAAGATGACCTCGCGATGACCAACAAGTGCAGCACTGACCTTGCCGAGAATGTCCGAAGCAGAAGAGCACGCCGTCGTTGCCGTTGAGCACGGCGTGCAGGAGGTCCGTGAGCGCGCCGCCGCACACCTCGGACTGCAAGCACAAGGCCGTCGTCAAGTCGAGGGAAACCACCTTCCAGGCCGAAAGGTGTCCCCCGCGCACTCACCTGCGCGTCGTCGTCCGTGTAGATGGCGTCGAAGGCGAACATCTTGGGGGCGGCCACGCCCACCCGCCTGTCGTCCGGGGCGTCCCCGGGGCCGTTAAGCGCCCCCGACGACGGCGGCTCCAGCAGCGTGACCTGCGGAAAGCCGAAGTAAGTACCACAGTTTAAAAATGCTGGACACTTCAAAATGGGAATGCGTAGGGCGGGGCGTGACTTGCCTGCTTCCGGCGCTGGTCCACGCTGAGGTACGACGGCGGGTTGCCGCCGGGGGTGGCGGACGGCGGGTGCTCCCCCTTGGCGGGGGCCGCGTCGGCGGCGTGCAGGGCGCCGTGTGCCGGCGAGCTGGGCGTCGATGTCGACGTGGCGGTCGACGTCGAGGTCTGCGCCTTGGCCGAGAAGTCCGTCACCCGGAGCATCACCTTCACCTGCGAACGGGGAGGAAAGGCCGTCAGTGTCGCCGCCGTGGGGGATGGCCGGGGTGGCGTCGGCGACGTCGCGATGGGCGGGGCCGGCGCGCCGGCACGGCCACAAACGCCAACGGCCGAAGCCTCAGAGCCGCAAAGATAAGGCCGGGATAAATCGGCGCGTAAAAACGGGACACAAAGACAGCAGACGAACGGCCGGACGCGACGCGACGCCACGGGCTTAAAAGTGTCGTGCCAATCATCATTAACCCCGGCGCGCGTCAAAACGGCACGTCACGTCAAGCCGGAGCGGCAATTCGCCGTGGCCCCGTCGCCGCGTGGCCCCGCTGTAAAACGACGCAACGCGGCGAGGTGCGTTCACGTCGCAAGACGACGTACGGTGCAGCGGCTCTCAAAAATTAATCTCTTCACGTGCGAAGGGCGTTTCTCTGAAATTGTCTCTCAGTATCGCCGCCTTCCATGTTGCTAAAAACCCGCCGGGGTCACCACTCCGCTATCGGGTTGGCAGGCAGGCCTGCAGTGGGGCGTGCCCGGCCGGCAGTGACGGGCCATACTTTACGACTTCGGCTCGTAACATCCTCGCGCCATACTACACTGTAGGCGGCTAGACACGCGCGTGCGGCTCGCAGTCATAAACCGTGTCTTCTGCCACACGCCGCGACGCCGCGGCGGCAGGCGCGTAAGGTGCTTTGGCGCTCTGTCCTTTTCGTTACGCTCACCACAGTCCTGTGAGAGTGACAGAGACAGGGCGTCGTCTGAGATTCCGACACGAGGGACAAAGCGGCCCGCGGTGCGGTTCTTGTCCTGCGTGAGTCCAGCGTGGCGCGGCGTGGCACCATGACGAAGCGGTGTCGGCCTGGGGCAGTTCAGGGTTCGGGCGCGGCGCCGGCGGCTTGCTGCTGCAGTGGCGTGGCGGTGCCCCGCCACACCCCACCCCCTCCTCCCCCTCCCCCCGCGGGCCGTTCTGGGCCTTTTCTCCGGCACAGTGCGCGCAGGCCGCTGCCGGCAAGGCCTTGCGCGAACAGTTCTCTCTTTTCATGATTATTTCCTATTTTACTGCGCTCCTCACCCCTCCCCTTCCCCTCCAATGACAATGGCCTCTTGGATCCGAGTATAAAACCGCGAGTGGGGCCCCGCCCCGCCAGGCCGAGCAGCCGAGCAGCAGGCCCTCCGATTCAGTGTCGATTCGCCTTCCCGGGGTAATTCACCCCGACGGCTCGCAGGCCGGGCGGTCTCGGTGGCGCGGTTGGTTACGACGCCGGTAACTGGGTCATTCAAGCGGCTGCGGCTCGGGTTCGATTCCCCCCGCCGCCACCCGATTCGTTCGCTTTAAGTGACCCCGAAACAATGCGCTGGCCGGGCGGTGCCGGGCGGCGGGCCCCTTGCGGACTCCGGGTAGGCCGTCCCGCAGAACAGGGCTGCATCCGGGAGTGCCTACTCGCAAGGCGCCATGGGCTGCCATTACCATTAGAGGCTAGACCACACATGATCGTATGCCGCAGCAAAAAAATGAGTGAAACTCCTTCCTCACAGCTTCGACTACTGTTTTCCATAGCAACATACGCACCGCCCACCAAAAGCCCTTTCGCCTCGTTCAATTTGGCGCGCCCTTCTCACAGGGCCGCAGGGCCGGCCCTTTAAAGCCCCCCGCAATCCGGGCAAAAAGACCCCCTGCGCCGCTTCACCTCCATTCTCACGCCGTCGGCCAGTCGGCCGCCCCGCCAGGTGCGCCTTTAGCGACCCGCCCGTAGACACGCACACACACACGCACACACACACACACACGGACACACACTGTAAAAATTATCGTGCCATTCACGATACTTTTCACAACAAATTAAGCACGACACTGGTACAACCACGCTTCGTGCCAAAATGTATTGTGATTTCTGATAACAAGTGCAGTCGTGCTTGAATAAGACGATACAATATTGTTCCACTTGTCGTATGATATCAGCACAAAATAAAAAGACTAATTGCTGGAGGATTTACCGATGATGTTATTGAGCTAAACTATGAATTCTATTTCTATAAGACACTTGCCCTCATGATCATTCTTAGAGTTATCAAATGATAAGAGATTGTCAAAATTAAAATAACTCATGAATTTTTGTTATCAATTAGGGTTTTGCAATAGCAAGCACTTTTAACCTCGACCAAACAATGTTCCGTGTGCCGTCTCATAACAACAAAGTAAGAAGTACCGAATAACTATAATCTCAGGGCTATACTTGTCTTTACATAGTTAACCAAGAGATCTTTACCAGACCCAACTGATATTATTCCCTAGTAAAAAAGTTTTCTAGCAATGCCAAATCACAAGCTAACTGTGCACCTGGGAACTCAGACAACAACCAACAATAGGCTGATGGTCACCAATTTGTTTGTCAGAAAGATTTCGAATGACGAGGTGGCAAGTCATAAAATGGAGGAAATTCACAACATACTTCCGTAGCTTTCTATTGCCCTGACGCAATGACACCAGTCGGTATTAATTCCACCTCTATTTAGCATTTGTAGACAAAGATTGTTCATACAAGGTAAACAAGGGAGAAGTTTTGTCTGCTGTGGAGTGTCAATAATGGAAACAAGGATGAAAAATATATAAACGAGACTATGAGAAATTAAAGAGGCCGTACTCGGCACGGTGAGACGCTGTGACAACAGAAGAAATGTTCCTAAAAATATTTCCGGAGAGTTTGGTGGCGCTTTTTATCAACATGATCCATTGGGTGGATAGAATGAAATGAAAGATCAATGAGTCGAGGTTGACACTGATATTTCGTCCTTTGAGTTCTGCCTTGCACCGTTTCTGTTGTTTATTGTGTAGTGTCGTGAGTACAGTTATAAGGTTAAGATGGACATTTGTTGTTCACATTTGCTATCCTTGTTGCTTAATGATTTTTTCTATGACTAGTTTTTAAATATCTTGTTTAGAATGGCCACAACTTGAAGTTTCAACAAATGACGTGAAGCTGAGCTGTTTGCTGTGTTGAAGAACAAGGATTACAGTAACTGCGCTTCCACCTCTATTTAGCATTTGTAGACAAAGATTGTTCATACAACAGATGTAAGCAGAAACACAAGACATTCAATGATGAGGTAGGTTTAAGTTTTTACAAAGAGCATTATGGTGATGGCAATGCAGTTCTGCATCAACTTTATATTTTTAAAAATTTCTAGGTGGAGCACTGATGTGTTCAGTAACCTCAAGGAGTATATTCAATGCAATGCCAAGTTCTCAACACACAAGAAGAAACTCGTCAAGTCAACTCTGCAAGACAACGTCTGAATTTCATCCTCGCTGTTTGTGGATCCAAAAGTTGTGATCAATGTTCTGATGTCCAGCTAGATTTTTATTGTGTCTTGAAAAAAAATTGTTTGAATTTTTTCAACTTAGATCAACTAACACCTTTACTTGTAAAAATATATTGGCTAAAATTAAATTGAAGCATTTCATAGACTTTTGACTACATTATTTGAAAATCCAGTTGTACTAAGAATCATGAAAGTATCGTGGATACACAATCTTTACAACTAAGTCGTAGGAGCACAACAATATCACAACTTTATCGTGATTTTGAGAAAATTTTGCCACATTGTAAAAAGTCACGATAATTTGCACAATTTGTTGTGGTTTTCTGGTACGACTTAATTGTCATCTTGTCGTATAGGGTACGACAAGAGGCACAATGATGTCGGCTAAAACATTGACCAGTGCTTGTCGTGCCATTTGTCGTGGTTTTTTCTAACAGTGCACGACCGGCCGGCTCGGTAAAGATTACCGCCATACCTGACGGCGGTAGCCCTTCCCTTGGACGGCCATTGCGCCTGTGTGTGTGTGTGTGTGTGTGTGTGTGCCGCGTGTGTGTATGTGTGTGTGTGCCGCCATGCGGGTGCAGAAAGAGGCACACAAGTGGCGTGGAGGATACTTGGCCCCCTGGGAGCAGGCTGGCGATGGAAGGGGTAAAGAGAGAGAGAGAGAGAGAGGAGAGA